>NW_020837968.1:1006159-1305517 GCF_003676395.1 Aethalodelphis obliquidens
GAGCACAGGCTCGGATGCGCAGGCTCAGCGGCCATGGCTCACGGGCCCAGCCGCTCTGCAGCATGTGGGATCTTCCTGGACCGGGCACGAACCTGTGTCCCCTGCATCGGCAGGCGGACTCTCAACCACTGCGCCACCAGGGAAGCCCCACCCTCATATTTTTAACTCCTAGAAACCACCATGGACTTTACAATCAACAGTGCCTTGGTGTTGTGCTATATTTTAGTTGCAGAATTTTTCTTTCTTAGTGTATATGAAGTCAATGTAATTATCAATGATGAATTTAACCCTGATAAGATATGAAAATAGATGTATTCTTTTATTATTTCTAATAATATTTATTACATATTATAATATGTATTAAAGTATTATTAATACTTTATTATTCCCACCAGAATCTACTCCAGGGACCCAGCCTCTCCCTACCCAAAAACTAGGGCTCCCAGGTGCCCTAAGTGGAGGGTCCCCAGGCAGACCACCTGGCTGGCCAAGGCAAGGCAGTGAGTTCCTGCCAGCTGTGCCTTCGGGGGGAACGGGCATCATTAGGTGGATTAGGGCTTGTAATTGGCAGATGTCTGGTTTCCCCCAGGAGCACAAGATACGGAACTGGCCTCTCCTGAGCCGGGTTCTGGCCCGGATTCCCCCTGTTCCAGAGAGCAATGTGTGGAGCACACGCAGAGCTGGCTCCCAGGCCTCCAGGGTCTCTCACAGAGGATGCCTGCTGCCTGACCCGCACATCTCTGGGGGGCTTAGGAGGGCCCATCACATCTGCCACCAGGTGGAATAAGCTCCTTTGGGTAGGTTAGGCTTGGAATTAGGCAGATGCCTTGTGTCTTCATGACCCTTGAACTCTTCCAGGCCATTGGCTACCCTTAACCACAAGAGATACTCTTGGGCAATAGGTACTATTTTATTTATTTAACTAATTATATCATTGTTATTATAGCTATCTAAATCTCCTTTGTTTCTGCAAGGTATGCTTTTAGCAAGAGTCATAACTGGAATAACCTCTTTAATATTAAGCATGCTTTTTGCTCATTTTGTTAACCCCTTTCATATTTTGCCCTATTCCCTCCTCCTCTTATCATTCGTGAAAGTTTAAGAATGTTCTTGACTCTATTTCATCCCCATCTTTCCAGAATATTCATGGAGGCTAGACCTCGTTCCAGGAGAGGAAAGAACGGCTCTTTTCTCGTCAGCCCTAAGGGCAGGCGGAGAGCAGCAGTGCCTTCCTGTTCTGCCTTGTCTGTGACCCTTCCTAGAGCACTGGTCTACTGTGGAAATGCTCTTCCGCCTCCCCTACTCTAACCAGCTTGCCCTTCATTCCTCTTCTCCAGCCATTTTTCTCTCAACCCGTCTCTGTGCTATACCTCCAAACTTCATCCCATCTGAAATGTCATAACATGTACAAAGATGTTACTTGATTTTAAAATCTTACTTTCCTAAGTCAATAGGCATGACTTCCTTAATCTACTGCCCATATTTCATATGTGTGTAGATATACATTTTTAATGTGTAAAAGTGAGAAAATCTATACCAAGTTTAAATTGGAGTAACCCATTTCAGGGTCTCCAAGATGCTATGTTTGAAAAACACACTACTTTTCTGAGTGGCTTATAGCTTGCTTAATTTTTTAAGTTTCATGGGAAGATTATAGGAAAATTATGAAGTTCACATTTTATGTTAAATATGCCAATATTATACATTTCACCCTTCGGTAATTACAATCTTTTCATCATAAACATCTTTCTTATGTTTCTCTTCATTAGGATAATTGTTATTCCTGAGTATTTGAAAAGTTATAATATTAACAATTTCTTAAATCCTTTATTTTATGATATGGCAGTTTCAGAAATTAAATTCTTGCCTAGACATATCAGAATATTCCAGTTTTAACGCATAAGCAGAGTGCAGAGGTTATGACCTCAGTTAACCCATTCCTATGAGTCTAATATATTCAAAAAGAAAGCAGTTCAGGTATAAGAAAATGATACCTGTAAAAATTATTGGTCAACATGGTGTAAACAACGATAATAGTGGGGGACTTTAACATTCCACTTACACCAATGGACGGATCATCCAGACAGAAAATTAATAAGGAAACACAAGCCTCAAATGACACATTAGAACAGATAGACTTCATTGATATTTATAGGACATTCCATCTGAAAGCAGCAGAATACACTTTCTTTTCAAGTGCACATGGAATATTCTCCAGGATAGATCATATCTTGGATCACAAATCAAGCCTCAGTAAATTTAAGAAAACTGAAATCATATCAAGCACCTTTTCTGACCACAACACTATGAGATTAGAAATCAATTACAGGAAAAAAACTGTAAAAAACACAAACACATGGAGGCCAAACAATATGCTACTAAATAACCAGTGGATCACTGAAGAAATCAAAAAATACCTAAAAACAAATGACGGTGAAAACACAATGACCCAAAACCTATGGGATGTGGCAAAAGCAGTTCTAAGAGGGAAGTTTATAGCAATACAATCCTACGTCAAGAAAGAAGAAACATCTCAAATAAACAACCTAACCTTACACCTAAAGCAACTACAGAAAGAAGAACAAACACAACCTAAAGTTAGTAGAAGGAAAGAAATCATAAAGATCAGAGCAGAAATAAATGAAATAGAAATGAAGAAAACGATAGCAAAGATTAATGAAACGAAAAGCTGTTACTTTGAGAAGATAAACAAAATTGATAAACCTTTAGCCAGACTCATCAAGAAAAAAAGGGAGAGGACTCAAATCAATAAAGTTAGAAATGAAAAAGGAAAAGTTACAACTGACAACACACAAAAACAAAGGATCATAAGAGACTACTACAAGCAACTATATGCCAATAAAATGGAAAACCTGGAAGAAATGGACAAATTCTTAGAAAGGCACAACCTTCCAAGACTGAACCAGGAAGAAATAGAAAATATGAACAGACAAATCACAAGCACTGAAATTGAAACTGTGATTAAAAATCTTCCAGTAAGCAAAAGTCCACAACCAGATGGCTTCACAGGTGAATTCTATCAAACATTTAAAGAAGAGCTAATACCTATCCTTCTTAAACTCTTCCAAAAATATACAGAGAGAGGAACACACCCAAGCTCATTCTATGAGGCCACCATCACCCTTACACCAAAACCAGACAAAGATACCACAATATGAGAAAATTACAGGCCAGTATAACTGATGAACATACACGTAAAAATCCTCAACAAAATACGAGCAAACAGAATCCGACAACACATTAAAAGGATCATACACCATGATCAAGTGGGATTTATCCCAGGGATGCAAGGATTCTTCAATATATGAAAATCAATCAATATGATACACCATGTTAAGAAACTGAAGAATAAAAACCAAATGATCATCTCAGTAGATGCAGCAAAAGCTTTTGACAAAGTTCAACACCCATTTATGATAAAATCTCTCCAGAAATTGGGCATACAGGGAAACTGCCCCAACATAATTAAGGCTGTATATGGCAAACCCACAGCAAACATCGTTCTCAATGGTGAAAACCTGAAAGCATTTCCTCTAAGATCAGGAACAAGACAATGATGTCCACTCTCGCCACTATTATTCAACATAGTTTTGGAAGTCCTAGCCACGGCAACCAGAGAAGAAAAGGAAATACAAGGAATCCAAATTGGAAAAGGAGAAGTAAAACTGTCACTGTTTGCACATACAATACTATACATAGAAAATCCTAAAGATAACACCAGGAAAGTTCTAGAGCTAATCAATGAATTTGGTAAAGTTGCAAGATACAAAATTAATGCACAGAAATCTCTTGCATTCCTATACACTAACAACAAAAGATCAGAAAGAGAAATTAAAGAAACACTCCTATTTACCACTGCAACAAAAAGAATAAAATACCTGGGAATAAACCTACCTAGGGAGGCAAAAGACCTGTACTCAGAAAACTATAAGATACTGATGAAAGAAATCAAAGACGACACAAACAGATGGAGAGATATACCATGTTCTTGGATTGGAAGAATCAACATTGTCAAAATGACTATACTACCCAAAGCAATGTACAGATTCAATGCAATCCCTGTCAAATTACCATTGGCATTTTTCACAGAATTAGAACAAAAAATTTTACAATTTGTATGGGAACACAAAAGACCCCAAATAGCCAAAGCAATCTTGAGAAAGAAAAACAGAACTGGAGGAATCGAGCTCCCTGACTTCAGACTAAACTACAAAGCTACAGTAATCAAGACAGTATGGTATTGGCACAAAAACAGAAATATAGGTCAATGGAACAGGATAGAAAGCCCAGAGAGAAACCCATGAAGCTATGGTCACCTAATCTATGACAAGGGAGGCAAGAATACACAATGGAGGAAAGACAGTCTCTTCAATACATGGTGCTGGGAAAACTGGACAGCTACATGCAAAAGAATGAAATTAGAATGCTCCCTAACACCATACACAAAAATAAACTCAAAATGGATTAAAGACCTAAATGTAAGGCCAGACACTCTGAAACACTTAGAGGAAAACATAGGCAGAACACTCTATGACATAAATCGCAGCAAGATCTTTTTTGACACAACCCCTAAAGGAATGAAAATAAAAACAAAAATAAAGAAATGGGACCTAATTAAACTTAAATGCTTTTGCACAGCAAAGGAAAACATAAATAAGATGAAAAGACAACCCTCAGAATGGGAGAAAATATTTGCAAATGAAACAACTGACAAGGGATTAATCTCCAAAATATACAAACAGCTCAAGCAGCTGAATTATCAAAAATACAAACAACCCAATCAAAAAATGGGCAGAGGACCTAAATAGACATTTCTTCAAAGAAGACATACAGATGGCCAAGAGGCACATGAAAAGATGCTCAACATCACTAATTATTAGAGAAATATAAACAGCAATGGTATTAGTAGCAATATTGAAGATGTTAAAATAGTGACAACCAGCATATGCACAGACTTAAATAGTTTATGAAAAAATTTTCATTAAGTCATGTCATTCTCACCAGGACCCTGAGGTTAGGTGATATTATTATGCCTATATGTTAAAATGAGGAAACAGAAGCTCAGAACTCTTGTTATTTATCAATACCAAACCACTAGAGAACATCAAAGCTGGGCCTGGAATCCCTGTCTCCTGCTAATTCCTCATATTACAGGCTAGTATCATGTATGACCATATCTCCTCCTCACTCAGCCCGTGCACCCGGCTCATAGCTGGGAAGGCACTAAGAGGAGGAGTCAGAGAGATACAGAGTTTAGGATGGAGCACGTCATCCGTAACTACTGCCTAAACCACAAGCCAATCATCAGAGCAAACACGACCGGAGAGACATCACCCCTTTCTAAAACATCTCTGCAGTCCTTCCCCCTTGCATTCAGCTCATTGTTATTCATTCAAAAATAATAATAAATGTAGCCAGAGGACAGAAGTCTCAGCTCTACATCCTGGAAGTGGTGCATCCCTGTTCTGCTATGGTCCGCTTTCTCTCTGGAGCGTTTCCTGACCCTGGGCGGCATCTTCCTGTGTGCTTCCTCTGCACTCTGTTCAGAGAGAGACTGTAATTTTTGTTTACACTCCTCCTCCCTGAATAAATTTTGCCTTAGTCATCTTTATATTTCCACGGTCCGGCACAGTGTCCAGTGCCTTGCAAGGCTGTGATAAATATTTGCTGAGCAAACAGCATTTGTTATTTTGTGCACTCATTCAACACACATCTGTCAAAAGCCAGAAACTACATTTCATCATAAAAACTACTTCAAATGGCTCTAGTCCTGAGCAAAGGCCTGAACAGTGTTTAATTGCCTTTACATGACACCACCAAAAGTTGGTCAATTTAATAATTAAGAGCATATAGAAAAACAACCATTTTCCTTTGATAAAATAAAGATACAGCCTGTGAAATTCAGAATTTCTCTTTAGGCTGTTATACATTATTTTCCTTTGAGGTCTGAAAGATAATTGTTATGGGTATATTACATGGTGAGTAAAATTTGAGATATCTAGGTAGGTGCTCATAGAATCAATATTTAAGTGTTATTTAAACTGGTGTCATATATTGAGTATGTTTATATAAATATGGACTATTTATTAAAAATTATTCCCGGTAAATTGATGTAAGTTCATCAAGTTTTATGTCTTAATTTTATAATCAGGATTATACTTTCAGTAAAAAAAACTTTCAATAGTAACGATAATAATATTATTTCTCATGAAATAAGCTTATATTTTATAATATATAATACTTTTATTTTTCCCAGATTATTTTCATGACCATTAAATTACCCACTTGATTCATCATAGATGCTTCAAAGTGCTTTAGTTGATCAAAAATAGATTTAGGCATGATGGAACATCAAGAATAGGTTCTAATCTCCACACTGACTGAAATTCAAAATATGCCTTTAATAAATGCCACTGTAATTGCAGTGTCAGAGTTCGCTACCTCTTACAATCAGAATGGATGAGGACTACTCAGAGAAGAACATGAAGAATTATCAAAAAAAAAAAAAAAGCTCTGATAGGAAATTTTAAATGAGTAAAAAGATGCAGAGAAGTAGGGTAAGTCTCAGGTGTGGATGTGAAAGACGCTGCATGACGATATGGTTGATCTGAACTTCTAAGGAAGCCTGCATGGTTGCTAGAAATATTGTGAAGGATAGACCTGTGCTGAATAATCTGGACATCCCGCCAGAGGGCAGAAGAGAGCAGGCCGGGGAAGGTGTGCTCTCATTTCGTTTGTGTGATCCGTGATCCTTCAGTGTTCATTTCTGTCCTAAATTTTAAAGGAAAAAAGGTGCTATTGTGATACTTCTCTTTCACTCTTTCCTCTCAAATAATAGTCCATTTACTTGGATTATTGTATTACTCTCCATTGGGCACCCTAATTCTACCTTAACCTCTCCCTTCAGCATATCCTCAACATAATAAGCAAAGACATTTTGTTAAAATGCAAGTCAAGGGACTTCCCTGGTGGTCCAGTGGTAAAGACGCCGCCTTACAATGCAGAGGATGGGGGTTCGATCCCTGGTCGGGGAACTAGGATCTTGGGGAACTAAGATACCATATGCTATGGGGCAACTAAGCCCACGTGCCACAACTGCTGAGCCTGTGTGCCTCAACTAGAGCTCGTGAGCCGCAAGCTACAGGGCCCACGCACTCTGGAACCCGTGCACCACAACTACAGAGCCCACACGCCCTGGAGCCTACGTGCCAGAACTAGAGAGAATCCCATGCACCACACCTAGAGAGAAGCCCGTGCACCACAACGAAAGATCCCACATGCCTCAACGAAGATCCTACGTGCTGCAACTAAGACCCAACGCAGCCAAAAATAAATTAAATAAATAAATAAAATGCGAGTCAAACCATTTCAGTCTTCTGCTCAAAACTCTTCAACAAGTTTGGGATTAACAGATACTCACTACTATGTATAAAATAGATAAACAACAAGGACCTATTGTATAGCACAGGGAACTATATTCAATATCTTATAATAATCTATAATGGAAAAGAAACCAATTCACTTTCTTGTACACCTGAACCTAACACAACATTGTAAATCAACTATACTTCAACAAACATTAAAAAAAAAAAAAAAAACTCTCCAACAACTTCCCATCTCACATAGAGGAAGAGCCAAAGTCATTACCGTGACCTATAAGTCTCAGTAATCTGATCCTATTATGTCTCCTCCTTGTCCACTTCACTCCAATCACATAAATCTCATTGCTGCTTCTCCAACATTCCATGGACTCTGCCTCAGGGCCTTTGCACATGCTGTTCCTCTTCCAGGGGTGCTATTCCACAAGGCATTTGCCCGACTCCCTTTCTCACCTCTCTAGAACTTTATTCTCCTGTCAACTTCTCAGTGAGGCCTTCCCTGGTCATTCTACCTAAAGCTTAATCCCTAATTCCCTCTTTTTTTGTTTTACATTTTTCCACTGAGTTTATCGCCACCTACCCTACTACATATTTTTATCTACCTATTACTTATTTTATACATGTCTATCTCTTCCTTCTTGAATGTAAGGGGACTTTTTCATCACTTTTCTTATTATATTTACAGAAACAAAACAATGCCTGACACATTGCAGGGACTCAATATATACATATGTGCTTGTTCACTAAATTAATGACTGAATGAACTCAACAAACATTTATTTTTACCCATATCATTTATCTGGAACTGTTTCCAGTAATAAATAGTATATATACATATGTATACACTGTATATATAAAATAAATATATAAGTATATAAAATAAAATATATTAAAATATAACTACTATGTGTTGACTCTTTTTCCTCGTCTCATAAAGTTTGTGAAATAAGAATCAAGGATGCCGCATGAGAATCCATATAATTGTCTACATCGGTGGTTCTCAAAGTGTGGTGCCCAAACTAGCAGCATCAGCACCGCCTGGGAACTTGCTATAAATGCAGTTCTTGGACCCCACCTCAGATCTATTGAATCGGAAACTGTACTTTAATAGTGAGTCTGTTGCATGCTAAAGTTTGAGAACCACTGGTAGAGATTATAAATTCATTAAGCTGGAAATGGCAATTGAACTTTTAATGCATTCTCATTTTCGTATTAGGGGTTTCAAGTTTTTTGTTGGTAAAATAAGTTTGGAAATATTCCGGCTTTGATAAATGTCAGCGAGTCTTCTTCCTAGGGATGGTACACCTGCTCTTCCCTTACACGCCTATACCCCTCTTCCAGGCCTGGTCCTAACGTCTTACACCTGGTCTTGCAATGGCTTTCTAACTAGTCTCCATGTGCTAACTTGTCTCCGTATACTAAGACATTTTCTTGAATATAAAGTGAATTTCTTCACATATTTTTGTTTCTGAAATAGAGATGGATCTTACAGTCGATAAGTACATTTAATATAGTGTTTTTTCTTATTTCCCAAAAGTTTTTTTTTTTTTTTTTTTTTTGCGGTACGCGGGCCTCTCACTGCTGTGGCCTCTCCCGTTGCGGAGCACAGGCTCCGGACGCACAGCCTCAGCGGCCACAGCTCACGGGCCCAGCCGCTCCGCGGCATGTGGGATCTTCCCAGACCGGGGCACGAACCCATGTCCCTTGCATCGGCAGGCGGACTCTCAACCACTGCGCCACCAGGGAAGCCCCCTAAAGATTATTTTTATACCAAAGATCTGTTTTACAGTTGAGGAACTAAGATCTTTTCCTACACTGTTTTGCTTCACCGTGCATCCAACTGGCCTTCCTCCTGCCCTCCTGTAGCTCTATTTTTCTCATGCTGCAGACATTTTAACGTGAAAAATGTTCATTAGTCAATCGGGCTAATTCTAACGAAGACTTCAATTACAGAATGATCCATTGCAAGCCCTTGAACTAAAAGCAGTCACATACTCAAAGCTAATATTCTTTTCATTAAAAAAAAGTTGGCCGCTGTTCGCTTTCAGCTGAAACGGAGTTTTTGCTTATGCAGCGCAGATTCCCGCCAGCACCTTGAGCGCCTCTGGAGCCGGAGCCCGCTGCTGTATAGCTCGTGAATCCCCCGGCAGGAGGGCGCAGAGCGGAGAAGCCCCTTAGGGTGAACCCTCTCTCCAAGTGCTACCACTCTCTCCTCTCCTGCCTCCCTGTCTTTGGAAATTTATTGCGTTTTCTGGCTGTGCTGCTCAGAGGAACGCGGGCTTTTTCCTGTAAGCCGGGTTCTTTATGATCACTCTAAATTTGGACATGGCCCGCGACAGCTCGGGCCTGCGATATAGTTTCCGGGATGCGCCTGGAGGGCCGGGGCGAGCCGGAGCCTCCGCGAACCGGTGTTGAGGGCCGAGAGCTTTCTTCTGTCCTTTTCAGCTCCAGCTTTTTCCCTGATTCTATAGACCTTCTTTGGGTTTCTCTTTAATTGGCCTGAGTTGCCATGAACACTGGCAACCACAGGGCAGCGCCAAAAAAACAAGCTTCCTTGAGGGTCTAAAGGTTGGGGCTGTGCAAGAAAATTTTCCAATTAGGTTCACATAAACTTAATTTCTGGCTTCCAGCCTGGCTGTGCATTAGAACCGTCAGCTAAATGTGGTTCTCGGGAGGCAGAAACGAGCACCTCTGGCTCAGAGCTCCGTGGGGAGTTGCTCCTGTGCAGTCAGGCCTGAGAACCACGGAGGAGATCCCAGACGCAGGCTACCTCACTGTGGGAGGAGACTGGTGATCAAGCCTAAACCACACATTTCTCTCCGAACAAGCCTACCCAGCTAATAATAGACCTTGTTCTTAATGCCTTCTGAGTCGTTCACTGAAATGCTGTTTGTGGGTAAGTTGTATATACGTCCCTTGAAAAGCTGAAATATTAAAATGTAGCTGATTTCTTGGAAAACAAAAGGAGAACATATTTAAATAGGGAACAACACTTTTATATCAGGGTTTGGGCAAGGGAAGTGTCCTCATTGTGGACTTTGCGTGTTTTAGTGAGGAAAAGGCATTGATTCTTATTAGGCCCAGCAGGGATATGATGCAGCCACAGGATACATTAATTTATTGCACAGTGAAATGCCTTATGATGGAGTTTTACTACATTTCACATTTGGGACACACCTTTGACATCTTTTATGCCTAAATTTAAACCACTTAAAAGAGTCATTACAATCCAATTAAATTAAAATGTAAATGTAAAAACACGCAGACTGTAAAACATAATTTTTCAAGCTGTGTTTCTGCAATTATAAGACTGTTTCAGAAAACTGTAGTTAAAATGGCTGAAACATGTGATCTCACATCGATTCCTTTTAGTCACCATTCAGGATATTGTATTAGGAGCAGGAAACCGAAGATATTATCTTAGTAAACTATAGTGGTTTTTAAATGTGACCTTTATAAACAGAAGCAATCCCAAACCAGCCCTACAAAAATTTACTTCTCATTTTTATTCAAAAATTAATAAAATTGATTTTGGTGGTGAGCACACTGTAGTGTATACAAAAGTAGAAATATAATGCTGTTTGTATGAAACATAATGTTACAAATCAACAGCACCTCAATAAAAAAAAAATTAAAACTTAATAATTGAAATCAATTGCTATAACTCAATTAAGAGAATGGACATGATAGTATGGCATATGAACAAGGGGTTTTTTCATGTAGAAGTACTGTTTTATAAGCTCCTTTAGTATACCCCATAACTTTTAGCATAGTATTGGTAATTCAAAGGCACTCAACAAAATAATTTTCCACTTGACACAAGCATTCTACCATCATGAAGTATGCATAAAGAGAAAGTAAAATCTAGTTTAATATCTATTTATTATACATCAGTTTCATTACTAGGAAGGGTGCCCAGAAAGTTAAGGAAGAACTAATTAGAACAATTCACTAACAGTTTATTAAGCCACCATTATTCACTGTGCTGAGTACTACTCTTTTTAATTCACTAACTTAATATAATAAATACCCCCAAAGTATTGATGAATTAAAGAACAAATATAAGACATGACTTCTTTCAAAACTAACACTTTAGTGGGAGGAGACAAAAACACATATCTGAAGAAGAGGACAGAATACAGGGAGTTCTTTAATAGAGGTGCAAACTACTATGGAAGTAATAAATAATCATAATTACTACATAGCTACTAGTAAGTCAGAAATACTTCTTGAGCTGGGTGGTGAACTGAGGATTTAAAGTAAAGAAGAACTTCACAGAGTAGATATTGTGAATCGAGGAAGGGCCTTCCAGAAGGATGGAAGCCACTAGAATAAAGAGTGAAGATGCCTTGAGGAAATAGAATGCTTTGGTGGAATGGTGGGTGGAGATATGACCCATAAGTAAGGGACAAATTATGGAGGGTTTTTAGTGAGACATTAAAATTGGTCTCTTTGTAGTGGGGAGCTCTCAAGGCCCTTCAGAAGGGAACAGCACAGCCAGGTCTATTTTAGAAGGATTATTTTGGAGGCATTGTTCAGAACCAGTTGGGGAAGATAAGGGTCTGGAGAATGTACTGTGCTTCACACAAGAGATCTGACGGCATGAGGCAAGGCACTGGCAACAGAGTGGATGAGCTCAATTTGGGAGACCTCCTGGATGTCAAAACAACAGAATTTGAGGGTTAGCTGTAGGTGAAAGTCAAGGGAGAGGGAGCAAATTTTATATCAGAGCCACTAGGGATATGTCTACTTTGTAAAATAGACATTTCTAGAATCTGTAATATTAGCAAAATGATCCTGGAGGGTTCTGGTACAAATTTTGAAGGGGAATATTTGTTAAATAATTATATTGCTTAGCATACTTGGAAAAAGAATGACAAGACCAAGAAGTAAGTGTCAAAGGGTTGGGAAAAGGCAAGTTGGAAGCCAAATACCCCAGGAGGCTACAAAAGTGGCACAAACTAAGGGAAAAAGAGGCATAACAGGAGAATGATGTCACAGAGCTAGTAGTTAGGAAGCCCGGGAAAGTGGTGAGCAGAAGTTAGAACGAACGTGAGAAAGCAAAGACCCCTTACAGTAGATGGAAAATCCACAGAGTAAAACGGTGTAAGGAAGATGGTTGGCATGAAAAACTGACCTAAATGGGCAGCTGACTCAGGAGAATGGCGGGAGGGGGGAGGAATGGAGACTGAGCGCGAGGATGATGAACAGCACGTAGCCTTGTAATGAATGAGCTGCTTGTTACTCTATTACTAAATCAACATCAGCAAAAACTTTGTGAATAGGTATGAGGCACTATTACTTGCTATTTCCAAGAGATTCAACAAGAAGCGACTTCTTTAGGAGTAAACTCGTGACTTATCTCATCTGCCATGCTCTGTCAGCCTTGCTATCCTTGATGTGTTTATCACACTCCAACACTAGAAACCCATCTACCCATGTCCATCCTGTGGCCTGCCCCCACCAGGCTGCGGTGGCAGGAGAGGGCACATGTTAGGTTAGCTAGGACGAAGGGCATCTGCCCTGCCGGGGAGCCTGTATTGCCCTGACCCGGAAGGCTAGGTCCTGCAGAGCCCACTAATTCTAGGCTAAATCTATGTTTTAAACAATGTAGGACTCCATTTAAAACGACGACAGTGACAGTACACAAATGCTTAAGCTCAGTGGATTTTTAGTAGTTTAGGAAGCTTTCTATCTGTTGATGAGTTCCTGTCAAGGCCATTTTCATAAGCAGTTGGATGGGACATAATAGGCCACTTCTGCTTCTGTCACATTAAAGGGAATGCTAATTACATCATCTGGGATTTGAGTGGAATCACACTTACCGGAGTAATCGTGGGGACAGATGCAAGTGTACCGTCCTATCTCGTTGAGGCACGTGGCCTCGTTCTTGCAGGGGTCTGACACACACTCGTCCACTTCCAAGTCGCAGTGCCTGCCTTGATAGCCTGGGACACAGAAGCAGGAGTAGCCATTGATTCCGTCCTGGCACACAGCACCGTTGTGGCAGGGGCTGGACGCACACTCATCGTGCTCCAGCTCACAGAATCTTCCGGCATATCCAGCAGGGCAGATGCACACAGGGTGCACAGGGTCCTGATGGCAAAAGCCTCCATGTTGGCAGGAGTTGGTGCCACAGGGAGCAATGGCCGTGTCACAGGTGGTCCCACTGTACCCAGGAGGACATCTGCACAGAAACCTCCTCTCTCCTGGGATGCTCACACAAGTGGCATTTCCTGGACAGGGACTGGAGAAGCAAGCGTCTTCCTCATGGTCACAGTCTTTGTCCAAATTAATGGCTGTGCCTGAACAATGGCAACTGCCGTCTTTTGAAAAATTCTTGCATGTAGAATTGTTTTGGCAAGAATCTGAGAGGCACTTGGTGTCATTTTTATTGCACAAGGAATCTACAAGGAAATAAAAAACATCAGGATGAAGCTTACAAATAAATGGTGGACAATAAATTAAAGAAGTTCCTTCTTTCTGCTCTTCATGCATCTCAAAGAAACTCAATGAAATACAAAATTGACTGCATTCTGGTGATGAATTTGTCAAATTTGTCTAATAATGACTTTTGTCACTAATGATGATTTGTCTTTTTTTTTTCATATACTTCTAATAAGAAACAAAAATGGCTGGTTTCAGATTCTTTGCTTCTCCTGCATTTTCCTTTCTCAGGTATAAGTGCTGTTGAGCAATGGGGTGAATAGTTAAATTGTCCCATAAATCCCAAATTTTGAAATTCACATTCTCTCATGGAGAATTTTGGGGGTATACTGGGAGATGAGATACAAAATTGTCTCTGAATATACGAACTGAAACTAATATTTGAATAAATACTATACTTTGGCTTATGACTGTTTATCACAATCACCATTTATGCTCTAAAAAGAAAAGCATAGAAAAGTGAAAATATAAAAATAAAAGAAAATACCAACTATTTGTGGAAGGTCTACTCTCTGTACCAAGCATGTCAGGTGTTTCACAGATATTATTTATAATCCTCACAGCAACACAATATTGTGTACATCTTAACAGATGACAGATTAAGTCCCACCGCAAGGAAGCAGATGTTGTAAAGTTTATGGACTTTCAATTTTCTGAAAGCTTCTCTGTTCTAGGGATACATTTTTAAAATTCTAATTGGAATGATAACCTGCAAGAAAGCAAAAATTCTATGATTCTTTTCCAAATTCACTGGCTATATGCATGTGTACAAAGTTTCCCTGAATCTACACACATTATGATCACAGAGAATCTTTATGATTTGGCAACTCAATTGCATCAGCTCACAAAACACTGTCTTTTGCATGTGGATTTATCTAATACATCATTCTCTTATTTTTACTTCCTGTCTCACAATATTACTCACTAATGTAATAGTGGGTAAGCGTACAGGCTTATACTTTTAAAAATTACAAAATGAATAGTTTGCTCTTATGAGACATAAATCAACTACTGTCAGAAGAAAATAGCATGTAAACTTTGGTAAATATGTATAATGATAAATTTCTTCCCTCTCTTCCTGCAGAAAGAGAAGTTTTTTTTTTTTAACATCTTTATTGGAGTATAATTACTTTACAATTTTGTGTTAGATTCTGCTGCATAACAAAGTGAATCAGCTATACGTACACATATGTCCCCATATCCCCTCCCTCCCACCCTCCCTAACCCACCCCTCCAGGTGGTCACAAAGCACAGAGCTGATCTCCCTGTGCTATGCGGCTGCTTCCCACTAGCTATCGGTTTTACATTTGGTAGTGTATATATGTCCATGCACTCTCTCACTTCGTCCCAGCTTACCCTTTCCCCTCCCCGTCTCCTCAAGTCCATTCTCTACATCTGCATCTTTATTCCTGTCCTGCCCCTAGGTTCTTCAGAACCATTTTTTTTTTTTAGATTCCATATATATGCGTTAGCATACGGTACTTGTTTTTCTCTTTCTGACTTCACTCTGTATGACAGACTCTTAAGTCCATCCACCTCACTACAAATAACTCAAGTTCGTTTCTTTTAACGGCTGAGTAATATTCCATTGTATATATGTGCCACATCTTCTTTATCCATTCATCTGTTGATGGACACTTAGGTTGCTTCCATGTCCTGGCTATTGTAAATAGAGCTGCAATGAACACTGTGGTACATGACTCTTTTTGAATTATGGTTTTCTCAGGGTATATTCCCAGTAGTGTGATTGTGGGGTCGTATGGTAGTTCTATTTTTAGTTTTTTTGTTTGTTTGTTTGCTTTTGTTTTTTATTTTATTTTCTGCTGATGACATGGTATAATCCATGCAAAATGTTTGACTTTATACCTATCTCATAGCAAAGATTTTACAATTGTTAGTTTTTATAATTGGTAATATTATTAATGTTAATTCTTCATTAATCATTCTCTAATCTTGCATTTCATGAAACAACACTCTCCAAAGGAAGAGAGCCAGTTGCTGGATCCCTTGCATGCAGTGCACAGGGCTGGTGCTATCTGTACCGTAAGCCACCATGACTTTGCCCACGGGTAGGAGCATTGCTGTCTTTCTTTTTTTATTTTTTAACATCTTTATTGGAGCATAATTGCTTTACAATTTTGTGTTAGATTCTGCTGTATAACAAAGTGAATCAGCTATACATATACATATGTCCCCATATCTCCTCCCTCTTGCGTCTCCCTCCCACCCTCCCTATCCCACCCCTCTAGGTGGACACAAAGCACAGAGCTGATCTCCCTGTGCTACGTGGCTGCTTCCCACTAGCTATCTATTTTACGTTTGGTAGTGTATATATGTCCATGCCACTCTCTCACTTCATCCCAGCTTACCCTTCCCCCTCCCCGTCTCCTCAAGTCCATTCTCTACATCTGCATCTTTATTCCTGTCCTGCCCCTAGGTTCTTCAGAACCATTTTTTTTTTTTTTTGGATTCCATATATATGCATTAGCATACAGTACTTGTTTTTCTCTTTCTGACTTACTTCACTCTGTATGACAGACTCTAAGTCCATCCACCTCATTACAAATAACTCAAGTTCGTTTCTTTTTATGGTTGAGTAATATTCCATTGTATATATGTGCCACATCTTCTTTATCCATTCACCTGTTGATGGACACTTAGGTTGCTTCCATGTCCTGGCTATTGTAAATAGTGCGGCAATGAACATTGTAGTACATGACTCTTTTTGAATTATGGTTTTCTCAGGGTATGTTCCCAGTAGTGGGATTGCTGGGTCGTATGGTAGTTCTATTTGTAGTTTTATAAGCAACCTCCATACTGTTCTCCATAGTGGCTGTATCAGTTTACATTCCCACCAACAGTGCAAGAGGGTTCCCTTTTCTGCACACCCTTTCCAGCATTTATTGTTTCTAGATTTTTTGATGATGGCCATTCTGAGTGCTGTGAGGTGACACCTCATTGCAGTTTTGATTTGCATTTCTCTAATGATTAATGATGTTGAGCATTCTTTCATGTGTTTGTTGGCAATCTGTATATCTTTGGAGAAATGTCTATTTAGGTCTTCTGCCCATTTTGGATTGGGTTGTTTGTTTTTTTGATATTGAGCTGCATGAGCTGCTTGTAAATTTTGGAGATTAATCCTTTGTCAGTTGCTTCCTTTGCAAATATTTTCTCCCATTCTGAGGGTTGTCTTTTCATCTTGTTTATGTTTTCCTTTGCTGTGCAAAAGCTTTTAAGTTTCATTAGGTCCCATTTGTTTATTTTTGTTTTTTTTTTCCATTTCTCTAGGAGGTGGGTCAAAAAGGATCTTGCTGTGATTTATGTCATAGAGTGTTCTGCCTATGTTTTCCTCTAAGAGTTTTATAGTGTCTGGCCTTACATTTAGGTCTTTAATCCATTTGAGTTTAGAGAAGTTGTTCTTTTTAATGTGGTCTGGCCACCAACTGGGTGATGAGAAGATGGAGAAGATAATGATTGACTGGTTCATCACACAAGAGTGAGAAGATTTTCACAATTATCTTCCGTGGAGTGGAGTCTTTCTGGCAGCCGACAGTTTTCCTCCAGTGCCTGAGCACAGAAGATTAACATATGCTTATATGTTATCAGGAGGGTTGATCTGAGAGCAAACCTTTTCTAGTCCCTATGGAAAAACTCAATTAATCATCCTTTCATCCTTTTACTATAGTTTTTTTTTTTTTTTTTTTTTTTCAGGTGCTGGTTTTCCAATCACATCTTCAAATGTATGGCTGGCTTCTGGTTGTTCGTGTCTTAGCTACAATGTCACTTCCTGAGAAAAGCTTTCTCTGAACTTTTCTAAACCTTTATTGTTTTGCTTTCTAATACATATGAAATGTTCTTATTTCTTTGTGTGTATGTATGTTTTCTGTTTTCCTCATTACAATCTTAGCTCCATGGAGGAAAGGGGAAGACCTTGTCTCTGGTATTTCCTGGGTCTATAACATTACCTGTCACATTGTAGGTGCTCAGTACATACTTATTGGAAGAAAGGGGAGAAATGTCACCACAGAAACATGGAAGGAAGAGTGCTGTGCGACCACAGGGCCCAGGGCAAATGTACCTCACTGAAGAAAAGGTACTTGAGATGTCTTTTTAAATGAATGCAAGTGAAGGAAGCGTATTATTTTCAGAAGAAAGAAAAAACACATGAGAGGTACTGGCATTCTCTGCCAATAGTATGAAAAGTATGAGGGTGTAGGGCAGAGAATAGGGAGGAAAAATGAAGAGATATTTAATAGTTCAAACATTTGGGAGTACTTAAAGTTCTTGTGTCCAAACTGAAAAAAAGACAATCAAATATTACAAGTCTGCTCTCTTAACTCCCACTGTCAAGGGCCTATTATGAAATTATGTTTTTGATTTTGTTCTGTTTTGCTTCAGTTTGTTAGTGGTAATGGTGATGGTTTTTTCCTTCCTTCAAAAATCAAGTATCTTCATTTAAGCCATGAATTGAAGCATTTGTGTGGAAAAACACACAGCAAAGAAATTAGCATTTATATCCAAGGCCCTTACAGTGCAATTTAAAGAATGAATTTCTAACAACATTTGTGTAAAACATTTTACAGATAAAACATAAAACATTTTAAGTTTTATAAGGAATAAGTCATTTGCACAGTGTCATAGAGAGGTGGGATTTGAACCTCTCGTATGTCTGATTCCAAAGTCCATTTCTTTTTACTGCATTATTTTAGAAGTTAGGATAATTTGAATAGAGTTTCCTACTTAACCATGGTGATATTCACATAACTGTTACTTCTGCTGCCTTCCAAACCCCATGAAAGACCTAAAGGAATGGCAAATAAGCACAATGAAAAATGCTCAACATCATTGGGGAAACAGAAATTTAAAACAGTATGACTACACACCCATTTGAACGGCTAAATAACAAAGATTGACAATACCAAGTGCTGGGAATGTGGAGAAAATGGAACTCTCCTTCATGCCCTCTTTATTATAACGGATCTTTCTTGTCTATGTATTAATAATTGTATTAGTCTTTCAAATAATGGACTTCGACTTTGTAGAGTTTGTTTATACTATCTTTTCTGCCCTATACATTTCCGCTTTTGCCTTATTTTCTTAGTTTTTCTTTCTTTGGATTTAACTTGCTGTTTACTTTTTCAGATTTTTTCTAATTTATTAAGTTAAGACTAAAATTATTTTCTCTAAAAATGCAGCTTTACTGTGTTTCTTAAAATTTCTTTTCATTATATTCAAAATGTTTTCTAATTTCCATTGTGAGTTCTTCTTTGCCCCATGGAAAATCTATAAGAATCAATTAGATCAGGTTTGTTAATTGTGTTATTTAGAGCTTCTATAGCAGTACTCATTTTTTTCTACTTTTTCTCTCTGTTGAGATTGATGCATTATAATCTCCCATAGTGATTATAAATTTTCTATTTCTCTTTTTAGTTCTGACAATTTTCACTTTTATATTCTGAAGCAATGTTCTTATGTTCATAGAAATTCCGAATGGTTACATCATCTTGCTGGTTTGACCCCAGTATATTCATAAAATATCATTTTTTGTCCTTAATAATACATCATACCTTAAAAGACTACTTTTATCATTATTATTATTGCTGTATCAGTTACATACATTGCTGGGGGAAATTCAAAATGGTGTAGCCACTTTGGAAAAGAGTTTTGAAGTGTCTTATAAATTTAAACATACATTTACCGTGTAACCCAGCAATCCTACACCTAGGTATTTCCCCCAAGAGAAATGAAAACATAATGCCCATACAAAAAATTGCTTGCAAAATTCTTAACAACCTTATTCATAATGTCCAACACTGGAAAAAACCCAAATGTTCATCAACTGGTAAATAAATTTTAATATATCATATGTTGGACTACTA
Source organism: Aethalodelphis obliquidens (assembly GCF_003676395.1). Classification (NCBI taxonomy): domain Eukaryota; kingdom Metazoa; phylum Chordata; class Mammalia; order Artiodactyla; family Delphinidae; genus Aethalodelphis; species Aethalodelphis obliquidens. Next base: position 1,025,886 of record NW_020837968.1, read on the forward strand.
CAGAGGAATATAAAGAAACAAATTACGGATCCACAGAATAACATGAAGGAATCTCTGAAGTATTATGCTAAATGAAAAAGCCAGACCTGCTGTATTATTCCATTTTTATGACATTCCAGAGAAGGCACAATTATAACACTGCAAGCAGTTCAGTGGTCACCAGGGAATGGAAGTGGTTGAAGGGACTTAATGCAAAGGGGCATAAAGGAATTTTCATGGAAACATTCTGTATGGTGATTGTGCTGGCAGTCACTGATCGTATGCATTTGCCACTTAAAAGTGGTGAATTTTATTGTATGTAAATTATACCTCAATAAATCAGACCTCCCCCCAAATCCTAAAATAATACAGAAAGAAATAAGTCATCATAAACTTACAAGAGCCAGGACAGAGGTTGAGGAGGTAGACAGCCATAAATACACATACACATACACACTGGAAGTGGGCGAGTAGTACTAGTCTTAGGAAGCCAGAAAGAGCAGACACCATGCCAGCAGTGGGAGAATCCCAGAACCAGGCCAGTTTATGCCACAGAACCCCAGACAGTTTCAGGAATTAGGCGTTCCAGGTACTTCTGAAATGATCGTGGAAGTGGGGCTGAAAAAAGGAAGGTTGTTTGGAAAACTCATTGAAAGCAGTTAGATGCTCATATTCTCTCTCTCACACTAGGAAACTGCAAGTCCGTTTCTCCCATGAAGGCAGATTCAGAGACACTGGTGATGCAGGAGTGGCTGGGTCCGGGCTGAAGACGGAATTAAGTGGATGTCTATACAGAATTGTGAGGCACTCCGCAAGCTCATTTCCAATTCATTTCTAAAAATGCTAGAAACCAGGTTTATACTCCAAGCAGGAAACAGAGTTATTTCTCTTGGCCAGCCTGAGTGAAAATACTTTCAGATACTGATATGGGATGTCATCCATTGAAATGACCCAGCCTGATCACTCTAGAATAAATCCTAATAAGCTGGCAGATCCTAGAACATAAAGAAAGAGGTTTCAAATAGCTCTTTAATAAGAGCTATATATGAAATGTACATAAGCATATAGGGCATAGTTATCCTTTAATTATACTTTAAATTATACTCTAAAAAATAATGATAAATGAACATTTTTGTATTCACTAATCAACTTAAGAAACAATAGTACTTCCTTATTATATATGAACAGATTGTATGAGATTTCCAGACATTTGAGGAAAACCTCTAACTAAGATCAAACACAAAGACCAAAACACACATTTAAAAAAAAAAAAGTAACTTGGAAGAGGCAAAGACAGTGTAGGGAGAGGACCAAAACTTATGTAAGTTTGAGAATTATTATTTTTAAAGAGTCAAGAAAAGATATAGCAGCAATGAAATGAGTAGAAGGGTTATAAAGATAAACTTCTAGAAAACAAGAGATCTTTGAGATTAAAAATACAAGTAGCAGAAATTTAAAAATTCAGTTGAGTGATTGAAAGTTAATGCTGAGAAAAATCTCCCCCACCTCACCCCCACAAAAGAATTACCAAGAGATTGGAAATAGGAGGTAGAAAAAACAGGGAACTAGAAGATCAGTCAAGGAGGACTTTCGAATGAGACACCAAAGAAAATGGGGAGGAGGTGAGGGGGACAAGGAGAGAAGGGGGAAGAAACTTAAAGTTATGACAGAACATAAAGAATGTTCCTATCATTAAAAACAAGTACGTTTACAGATTTAAAGTTTCTATGACGTGCCCTAGAAAATGAATAAAAAATAAATCCACAGCAAGGCACATCATTTCCCTGAGGTGGGACAGGAAACAGTTCATTCACAAAGTATCAGAAATCGGAATAGCATTTGATTGATCAACAGAAACACTGGAAACTAGAGGACATTAGGACAATGCCTTAAAAATCTTGAAAGGAAATAACTTCTAAATTAGAATTCTACGCCCAGCTAAACTATCAATCACATTCGAAGGGATAAGAGAAACATTTTCAGGGATTCAAATTTTCACTTTTCAGGGAGCTTCTTGAAGATATATGGGCCATGGAAATGAGGGTGTAAGCCAAGAAAGAGAATGGAATCTAGGGTACAAGGGATCTAACAAAGGAAAGGAGCAAAAAATGTTACTGAAAATCGCTCCCAGATGGCAGGTGTGCTGCTGGCTTAGAGATTAACCAGCCCTGAGAGCAGAAAAAGTGGAGCTCCAGGAAGAATTCCAGGAAGAAAAATGCACAGAGTACCACATGTTAGAAAATTAAACAAAACAATTGAAAAAAACCTCTTACCAGTATTAATTCTAGGAAAATTGAATGTTGTACAAGAAAGGAAATGAAGTCATAATATACCATGTAACTGAAGAGAATTCTTTATAATAACAATAATGGTAATAATGTAATGATATCAAGTAGAGCTGGGGGAGTGACTCTGTGTGTGTGTGTGTGTGTGTGTGTGTGTGTGTGTGTGTGTGTGTGTTTGAGACCTGCAGGAAGGTTCAATCCACTTTTATCATAGTAGAATTCCAAGAGATTATGTCAGTAGCTAAAAGTGAAAAGTAAAGCCTAGCCTATTATTTAAAAATATATAAGGAAGAGCAGGAAGAGTTTCAAGTAGTTGCCTCTGGGGAGTGCAGGCTGGGAATGAGAAGCAGGCATGGGGGTGGTAAGAACTGTACTATTGTTTCCTTATAACTCTCAGTAACTTTTAAAGTATTACTGAATAAATGTAATAAAAAATATCCTTCAAAGCAAAATAGGTAGATTTATAATATAGTCACACACACACACATGCACACACACCCATCGCTTTGCTTACGTGTGCACTTCGAATTATGTTTTCAGTGCTGGTACTGGACAAGATGATCCACCAAGCACATCCTTTTACTTGGTCTTCTCTGGGGGTGATGTTGTTATTGGCACCATTTGCTGTCTGGGTTTATGGGTGTGTCCCTAGGTGAGATGCTAACAGGCCCTCTTAGAAATGCGGTCTGTGACCTAGGCATTGTTAACTGATGCTTCAGCTACTAAACAAGCAAAGACTATCAAAAAGCCTATCAAAAAGAAAATAATATTTTTCAAATATAAAAAGGAACTGCAATTTACTGCCTTATTAAAAACAACTAATTAAATAGCCAACTAAGGAAATAAAAGCAGAATATGCACAGACCAATGATGGCAGTGTCATGAAGTAAGAGTTATGATTATTTCAGTTTTGTGCACCTAAGTTGAAAAACAATCTATCATATACACTATTACATTATACCATGTACACTGTGTGTACGTTCAGTGAACAACAAAATAATTCTCATAATGATAATACCTAAAGAACAAGACTTAAATGGACATACACACAAAAACCTTATAGGAAGAGAATTTTGTTTCCAGCTTTCATATGAGCATTAGACACAGGGTAAAAACTTCACTGGGTGTGAAGTGTAACTGATATTCTCAGACCAATTTATACAGTATGCCAAACTATTTTCTTGTAGTAAAGTCTGCCATCTACTGGATATTATAAGAAGTTCTAGAATAATGGGTTTCAGGCTTTTTCGTTTTTCTTAATTACAGCAGAACTCCTCCAAGGAAAATGCCATGAGTAATCCCAACACACAAAATTGGAATGTGGACCAGCTCAGGCTGAAGAAGGGGAGGAGACCTTGCAGTCCAGTCACTCAGCCTCCCACACTTTCTGGAGATGCCTGCAAGGAGCCCTTAGAGGTTGAAGAGCAATTTGAACTCTCTGTTCAGGACAAAATAAAATATTTATACATTATATATACACTACATACAAATACATATACAAATATATATATATATTTGCTGAGAAGTAAAACGTAACTTGACCAGTTTTAAAGAAGATGAGCACTCAAATTTTAGTATTTATTTATGTGTGTGTGGGTATTTTCTAATAATTTGATTTACTTGGAAAATGGCCATTTTGGTAATTTAGCTTAGTTATAAGGTAGAATATATTTATTCAGAGCAATGAAACACTGCAAGGTGATTTCAGGGAAAAGCATTTTAATATCTCCGAGATTACTATCTATGAAGACTACTCATTCCTTTGTCCTTGATGGTTTTAATGTACTTATCTATGAAATAGGTAATTCTCTGATTTAATAATCATCAGTCAAGAATCTGAAAATTTTATCAATTTTCTTTTCATTACCAACATTTTTGGCAACATCTGGACTGGCCAACCATCGGAGACTTGCCAGAGAGGGAGAGTGCCGGAGGAGCAAAGTCTGTGAAGTGAAACACGCCCTATCAGTCCTGGCTCTGCCACGCGCAGCCTCAAGGAAGGAGAGAACAGTAGATCCCACTTCTTAGGGGTTTTGTGATGATTAAGTCACTAGATTTAAACGCTTGGCAGACATATGGTAAACGCTCAATAAATGTTAGGTCTTATTGTTATAAGATGCTTAGAGATCGTTTGGGGTTCCTAATAGAGAAGTTACTAGATTAATACAAAATATAGCAATAACAATAATAACATAAAAAGTGCCATTTACTAACACATTGTCACTGCAGGAATTTTATTTTAGGAAACAAAACACAGACCCAAGTATACGCTTACACGGAGAGCCTACCGATGGGCTCATTCAACAGACCAGACACTTTTCCCGTAAAGTACCTGGAGTTGCTGAGGATCAAACCGAGGTAAATGCAGTTTAGACGTAGGAAAAAATCTGCTCTCACCCAAGAGTATCTTACCATCTCACTATATTTTGAGTATCATTTAAGTTTGGGGCTCAGAGAAATACCACGTGAACTGAGAGTTGTGATAAGGGTTTTACTGTTCAGAGGATCTGCTATATCTTTGTGTTCCTGGTGCCTATTCATGCCCAGCAAATGCTCAGTGAATATTTTGTGGATATTAATAGTCAAAGCCATGATCCTTACCTTAAAGATGTCCCTTGCTGTATAAAGTGTATATACGTATACACTTTGCGTGTGTATGTGTACACGTGTATGTATTTGTAGGGCTAACTACTGATCCTTGTTTTTTTTTTAATTTAAATGCCCTCGTATACAACTCTTATTAGTCTTTTCCTAGGATTTATTAACCGAATTCTCCCCATATCACTCTCTAGTCCTCATTTTTATTGATATTAATTCTAAGAATCAAATCTGTTAGCAGAAGAAGGAAGGGCTGTAGGTGGAACTACTGTTATTGTGCATACCTGGGTTAAATTAGCAGTTTTAAATACGCCTCACGTTTAAGTAGATCAAACACTCACCTGTACTCCCACTATTACAAATAAAGTGTTCTGAGCTCATTGCTCTGGGCAGGTATTTTACTGTGTTGTTTCCTCAAACTACTGAGACATGGGCAGGGACTGGGGAAAGCTGCTGCCTGGGACGGGAGCAGGACATGCCCATTGCAGGATAAAGTAATTTTTTTGACATACTATGGCACAGGTTTTTTTTTTTTTTTTAATGTTAATTCCAGTCTTAATATACATTTAACCTAATTTTACCTAAGTAAAAATGGAAGATGAATTGAGGAACTGTGACCATAAATTTGATATTCCCAGCAACATCTACTGAATCGTTTCTGATATTCTTTCATATAAAAGATCTTTTCCTATAGAAGAATAAGTAAACATTTGCTAGTGAGTTGTTTTTATTTTATTTGTACTTTTGTTTTTATTAAGAAACAACAAAATCTACTGTCTTTATATAGATATTATGTTTACATCCTTGATATTTTAGAAGTTAATATAGATTTCTATATTTCATTAAACCACATCTCAAAAGCCACTATTGATTTCTATAATTGGAATAGCCATTGACTTAATAAAGAGGATTTAATTCAGCTGTCAAAGAAAAAGATTTTTATTCAAGATTTATTGTCTCTTCCTTCAGAAATTTGGTAAATCGGATGGCCCTTGTCATTTTGGTGAACCACCTAACAATTTCAATCATAGTTTGGATTTCAAACAGCAAATATTTGGGATGTTCAGGTTTCAAATCATCCATGATGAGTTGCCTTTAGAATGAAATAGAAGTTTTAAACAATGCTACTGGAGATAGAGGAGAAATTTCCAGATTGAAGAATGTCAACCTAATATAGTGTCTGGTTGAATTTTCTTGAGCCTAGCATTCTGCAGAGACTGAAATATAACTCCAGGGTCGGGACCAGCCGGGGGAGGATGAATGTGGCAGGAGGGGCCAATCTTTATTCGGGAAGTAGTCAAATAGCTTGCACATGGTAGGTAATCAATAGAAATTTGTTGAATAATGGATGAATGAGCAAGAAAACCTGAATTATCATTTAAGCCTCGCTGTGAAGTTCCTATTCTCACCTCTTTTGATAAAATCAAGCAGAGCAAATCATCGGGTAAATCACTTACTTTAATGCACAGAATGATAGGCTCTCACGGGACAGTTAAAGAAGTAGATGGGCCCTTTAAGACCATTCCTTTCCTCTGCATTCCTGTGGCCTCTAAAAAACTAGGCATTCACTCTCTCATACATAGCTATTTCTATAGACATGGTTTTAAATTCTAAATTGAGGCCAATTTAATGTAACGGCATGAGTATAATTTTGTGGTAAGACAGACAGAGGTTTAAATTTTAGCTCTGCTGTTACCCATACCTGTGGTCTTAGCAGAATCAGTGTCATGGAGCTTGTTTCCTCGTTTCTAAGGGAGATACTATGTAGCCATATGCACAGTGCTTCAGAGCATGGACTCTGGAGCCTGGGTTTATATCCTGACTCTGCCACTTACAGAGGCCATGAGTTTTATTAAGATAATTAACACCTCTGTGCCTTGTTCTCATTTCTATAAAAGCGATGCCTACCCCATAATTTTATTGTGGAGATTAAATTATTTAACGTAAATAAAATTCCCAGCAGTGCTTGTAACAGAGAGAGCGTTGTCAGCCAATTTGTATTATAGTTATTATTGTTATTATCATGAGGGATAAAAAGGATAACATACATAAAGTTCTTTATAAAAATGTATAATAAGTAATGATTTATCAGTATTATTTGTCTTTCCTTTCAATGCAGAGTCCAAAGCATAGTTGCCTTGGTCCCCTTCTACTGACAAGCACAGTACCTTGACATAGTGGGTGCTTGGTAAATAAATGCATGTTTAATAAAAGAATGAATCCAAGGAAAATGAGACTATATGATATTGGAAAGAGTTATTAGTTTTTGAGTTCTGGGAAGTATAAATTTACTGTCATCACACATTCTTGAGAATCTGTCCTCAGGGTCCATGTAGGAGCCCAGCATGGCCAACTGCAAATTTACCACAGTTAACTCACAAGCAAACTCTGAAGCACCATTTTGCTGCTCCAGTTGAGAAGATTGTGCCAAAGCTCACTGGTGTCATCTGCATCTCACCTCCTCTATAGAGTGTCCATAGACTCACCAAGAAATTTTTCCACAGAGGTATTTTAAATCCCCTACGTATGGTTGCCATCTTGCTAGGTGCTTTTATGTACAATTTCTGATCATTAACATTGTCCCAGATGAAATCAGGGGCCTGCTTCTCCAAAGCTTTCTTTTGCTCTCAAATCCTCCCCATGAGAAAAGAAGCCTCGGGGTCCTCATCTACACAGAATATGCCTGATCACAGGTCTGGATGGGATCAGGTCTCTGTCAATAGGGTCAGGGTGATGGACCAAGTACATCCTGCCTGTGGCTGCAATCACACACACACTAACCCCAGAGAAGGTGCCCTGCCCTGTGTCATCCTTAGAACATGACTAAATAATGCAAACTGTGAAGGTCATTTTTACTAAATGTCAATCACTGAAAGTTTTAATGAGGGTCTAATATGTTCCTTTGACATTAAATTCATTTAAAGCTAATCAGGCCTAGAAACACTGACCTTATTATAATCCATGTACACTTTAATAAGGACAGGCTTTTAAATAACCCCTTTTATTTAACGGAATACTTACATTTTACTAGCTCCTTTGCCTCTAGCGAACTGAAATTCCCACAGTAAAGCTAAAAATGTTCTAAATGAGGAGAAAAATAAAACTTTTTTTTTTCTCACTCCATAAAGCCACATTTATTTAACCAATCAATGATCAACAGACATAATTTCAATATTAATTATAAAACCATCATGAAGAATAATTTAGCTACATGGCACTTTTGTTCTAAAAAGGCACCTGAAAGTTTAAATATCTTCCATTAGATTTTTATCAGATTTTTAAGTAATTATACGTAACTAAGGCTAAAGAAAAAAAATAAAGAAAATTGGTAAAATAAGTGAAAACAGCCCTTCAAATTTTAGCTTGTTCCACTGTACACCAAAATAGTATGGACGATATAAGAATGAAAAAATTAGAATAATCTGTTTCAATTTTATTATTGATATTACAAAAATGCCTCCAATTTATTGGTTTCTGGGGATAAATGTCACATTTAGTTCTTATAGAGGTTGGAGGGATTACAGCCAGTTTATAAGTAAGGAACTGAGATTCAGGGATGTTAAATAAATTCCCCAAAGTTATGCAGCTAATATGTGGTAGATTAGGATGCCAAAAAGACTTTAAAACATTTATTTGAAAAAATCCAAAACATGAATATAGAATCATTAAAAGGAAGCACCTAAGAAGTATGTAGATAAGCACTTCTCACACTTCCCCATTCATATGAACCACGAGGATCTCATGAACACTGCCAATATTCTGACTCACCAGTTCTTTCAGGGTGAGGCCCGAAAGTCAGCATGTCTAATAATCCCCCAGGGGTGCTGATGTTGAGGGTCCAGAGACTGCAATTTAAATAGCAAGCATCTCTACCTTGTCTAACAGAGGTACAATGTGAGCCATATATGTAATGTTAAGTCTTCTAGTGAAAAGTATAATTTAAAGACACAGACGTAGAGAATGGACTTAAGGACATGGGGAGGGGGAAGGGTAAGCTAGGACGAAGTGAGAGAGTAGCATTGACATATATACACTACTAAATGTAAAACAGCTAGTGGGAAGCAGCTGCATGGGAGATCAGCTCCGTGCTTTGTGACCACCTAGAGGGGTGAGATAAGGAGGGTGGGAGGGAGGTAAGAGGGAGGGGAAATGGGGATATACGTATGCATATAGCTGATTCACTTTGTTATACAGCAGTAACTAACACAACACTGTAAAGCAATTACACTCCAATAAAGATGCTAAAAAAAATTACAATTAAATTAAGAAGTAAAAGTAAGCAGGTAAATTAACTTTAATAATATGTATTTTAGGGACTTCCCTGGTGGTGCAGTGGTTAAGAATCCACCTGCCAATGCAGGGGACAAGGGTTTGATCCCTGGTTTGGGAAGATCCTACATGCCACGGAGCAACTAAGCCCATGCACCACAACTACTGAGCCCACGTGCCACAACTACTGAACCCGTGTACCACAACTACTGAAGCCCGCACACCTAGAGCCCATGCTCCACAACAAGAGAAGCCACCACAAGAAGAAGCCCTAGCACTGAAACAAAGTGTAGCCCCCGCTCTGAGCAGCAACGAAGACCCAACAGAGTCAAAAATTAATTAATTAATTAAATTTTAAAAAATAATATATTTTATTTAATCAAATATAACTAAAACAGTATCATTCTAATATGTAGAGTTAAAAATTAATGAGATATTTACATCTTTTTTCATACTAAGTCTTTGAAATCCTATGTGCATTTTACACTGACAGTGCACCTCAGCCCTAGCTAGCCACAGTTTAAGTGCTCAGAGCCACACGTGACTAGTGGCTACTATGTGGGACAATGCAGATCTCAACAGTTTTCTCATTATTTTGTACAGGGAACTAATGTCTAGAAAAATAACTTTTGGTTATAATTATGAGTAAGCCATTAGTCCTCTAGGATTTAAATTATCTTCTTTTATGATATGATTATAGCAGTAGGCATGAATAAAGAGGTGTCAAGGTACTTTCTAACAGTCTATTAATTATGATGTACATTCAAATCGTGCACATCCTTAGAAGCCTACGTTCCCATGAGTCATCCCAGATCTTTGCATTCTTGTTCATCTCCTGGCCCGAGCAGACACAGAACTTATCATTGTTAAGACAGCATCACACTTATTTATGAATTTCCTGAATTGTTCTGTTTCACATTATGGAGACTTGTCTTCATAATTAGCAAACAAACACTTTAAGTTCAGGAACTAGAACATTCAATTCTTCAGTCTGTCTGTACATATGCTCTGTGTATTCAGTTCCCACCACACTCCGAACACTAGCTCCTGAATAGTGCAGTAAGTCCACGCTGACTGTTTGCTTTGCTGATTGATTGGTTTTCCCCCGGGGGCAATTTGTTCTTTCCACTTTAAGGCTCACCACACTGTAACAGAAAGAGAATGATTTGCTGGTCTGGTCACTGTAGGTTGTGAGCCAGACTTGGGGAAAGCCCAGGTTACTGTGGTTACTAGATAACCTGGAAACCATCGTGAATATATTTCATTTTCTTTTTATTCAGCTAAAAGCCCCGTGACACTGAGTGCAGCAAGTACAATGCCCTTGCGCCTTTGGTCTGGGGAAGATTCTGGAGTGTGGATGTCCCCCTGCCCGTGTGCCCTGCCTTCTGAGCAGGCCCTGGGGTGCACAGGCACGCCTTAGCTCCGCTGCACACCCCGTGACACACATGGAGGATGGGTTTCCATCTCCCAGGGGCCCATTTGGCAAACACCACCCCAGAAGGCTGTGGCAAGCGCACACGGAATGAAGGCTGAGGCTTCATTACCGAGCACAGAACACCAGGGGAACGAGAGAAAACTCAGAGGGAGACGCGTGATTGTTGACATCCTCCTGAGAGTTGAAAGACAGTGTCTCATATTGGGAATTGGCAGCTTAACTGAATAGAAAATAATAAAAGTATAAGGATAGTTCTATTGTGGAAAATGCATAGAAGTGAGCTACATGTGCAGACATGAGACTGTACCTTGGATGAATCACCTGGGCTGAAATATGCCCATAATCACCTCTTTTAGGAAGGCATGGCTGTGTCTTTGCACTTAAAATATTGTGGAGGGAGGGGGTAGATGGGGAAAGAAGAAGGATGAACTTGAGCAAATAATTAATTACTTTTTAATCAATAAACTTAAGTAAACTGATATTTTGCTTAATAATAGAAAATGTTTTCACTTGATATGGTAATTGTTTTCAAAGTAAATCCCATGTATTAGTTATCATTGTATATACCTCCCATATCCAGCATAGAGTCAATAATCAGTAATTCATAATGGAACTGAACCAAGCAAGCTTAATCCCTGTCTCCCGAAATGTAACTGATTGTGTCACTAAATTTAAGCTTTCCGTGTGTTTTTCTCTTGAAAAACTGTCCCCAGCCCACCACCATCTATTCTTGCATCATATACCTGGTGTACACTCCCATTAATCTTTCACTTAGAAGGGGCTCTTGAATGATACTTATGTATGAAATGGGAGCCTTCATTTTCTTCTTATGTCATGTTTTACCAAGCCAAAACAATAAATTCAAAACAATTCCAATAAACGTCCTTTTATAATACCTAGTAAATTATAAGTCAAATAGAAACCATGCCTAATTTGAAGTACATCTGACCTATGAGAGAATTGATAGATGCTATAGTGAGGAGTATTTACCGCTTTCCACATTTTGGGGCAATACAATGAAAGAATCAGCTTTAAAGACTACTTCAATTTCACAATGCAGAAACAGAATAAGGATGCTATCAATTATTTTCTGAAATGAAGGAACCTAAGATCCTATCAGCTAAAGCCAGGTCTCTATAGAAAAATAAAATGTTTAATCTTTACAACATAAAAGCAATATTTTAAAGGCTTCCATCAAATAAGCCAACTAATATTTATCCTCCAAGAAGATGCTAATCCTGTGGTATAAAAGGGGTTAAGAGACGCTTAAAGAATCTATTTACCTCGGTCTATTTCTAAAGCACCCTATCATGTTGTTATAGAAACTACTTGTGGCTGAAAATCTCCCATCATGATTATTGCTATAGTAACCACCAAGTGACCAGAAGCTAGTTTTTGATCCATTTGCCATCACCCCCCCACACCCCTCTCCAAGATAGTTTTGCTTCTAAATGCTCCTATATTGCTGGAAACAAAGGAGAAAAAAAAAAGGGTAAACAAATTTAATGGGAAAGAAAAGAAGACACAGAGAGAGAGAGAGGAATGAGGGCACATTACAAGCAATAAAGAGATCCAACGTATTTCAGTTTTACTTTGTAGGGAAAAGAAATATAATTAGACAAACAGACAAGCTTTTAAACTGGTGACCAAATCTCTTCATTACCATCTGTTCAGACTCAAAGTGAGTAATAAAAAAATAGATGTAAAATATTGCTATTCTCATATTTTTAAAGCCACCATTGGACATTTTAGAGAATTTCCCAATAGAATATATGCCTTTGCGTGGTGTTGTCTCTCCTAGTTTAAATCAAATTAAATATAAAAGGTAATTTTCTGGGAGTTCCCTGGAGGTCCAGTGATTAGGACTTGGCATTTTCACTGCCATGGTCCAGGTTCAATCCCTGGTCAGGGAACTAAGATCCTGCAAGCCACGTGCCACAACCAAAAAATTTTTTAAATTAAAAATAAAATAAATAAATAAAAGGTAATTTTCTTATAATAGTTTCTTATAAGATATTAAGTCCTAATATGGTGTCATACTGAAGAAGTCATGTTTTGATAACCATAATCTAATTCATCTCCTTCCCCACAAGGTTGTAATCATTTTTAAAATTCTCATATGATATTAACTTTTGGCACTGTTTTGTGTAAAAATGGCTTACATAAATTAAACCAAACAGACTTATTTCTTTACTTTCTTTATCATACCTCAGACTTCATTTTTTCATGTTGAATTGCCTTGTCTGTTAATAAATAACAAATTAGTTCGTTGGATTTTATGGTTTTTAGTTTTAGAATGTTAGCAGACACATACATAAAACTGACTTTGAAATAACTCAAAATCAGATTTTTTTGACACAAGGATGATGATGGCAAAAATGTTTAGAACCTCTGTCACCCCCATGAAGATCTTAGAAATATCAAGGGTTGGAGGGACTTGCCAGCAAGATGGTGGAGTAGAAGGACGTGAGCTCACACCTTCGTACAAAAACACCAAAATCACAACTAACTGCTGAACAACCATTGACAAAAAAATGCTGGAACCTACCAAAAAAGATAAAGACAAAGAAGAAGCCACGGCGAGATGGCAGGAGGGGCACGGTCACAATAAAATCAAATCCCATACCTGCCAGATGGGCGACCCACAGACTGGAAAATAATTATACCACAGAAGTTCTCCCATAGGAGTGAAAGTCCTGAGGCCCATGTCAGGCTTCCCAGCCTGGGGGTCTGGCAATGGGAGGAGGAGCCCCCAGAGAATCTGGCTCTGAAGGCCAGTGGGGTTTGATCACAGGAAGTCCACAGGACTGGGGGAAATAGGAAGTCCACTCACGGAGGGTGCACACAAGGTCTCATGCACACCAGGATCCAGGGAAAAAAGCAATGACATCGTAAGAGCCTGGGCCACACCTACCTGATATTATTGGAGGGTCTCCTGTGGAGGTGGGGAGTGGCTATGGCTCACTGCAGGGAGAAAGACGCTAGCAGCAACAGTTCTGGGAGTACTCACTGACATCAGCCCTCCCGGAGGCTGCCATTAGCCCCACCCTACAGCCTGTAGGCTCCAGTGCTGGGTTGCCTCAGGCCAAACAACCAACAGGGCGGAACACCCACCTGCCCATCAGCAGACAGGCTGCTTAAAGTCTTCTTGAGTATGGCCCTGCTCACCAGAGGAATAAGACCCAGCTCCACCCACCAGCGGGCAGGAAGCAGTCCCTTGAACTGGGAAGCCTGCATAAGCCTCTTAGGCAGCCTCATCCACCAGAGGGCAGACAGCCAAAGCAAGAAGAAATAAAATCCTGCAGCCTGCAGAACAGAAGCCACAATCACAGAAAGTAAGAGAAAATGAGATGGCAGAGGAATATGTTCCAGATGAAGGAACAAGATAAAACCCCAGAAGAACAACCAAGTGAACTGGAGATAGACAATCTACCGGGAAAAGAATTCAGAGTAATAATAGTGAAAATGATCCAAGATCTCAGAAAAAGAATGGAGAAACATACGGAGAAGATATGAGAAATATTTAACAAAGACCTAGAAGAATTGAAGAACCAAGATGAACAATACAATAACTGAAATGAAAAATACACTAGAAGGAATCAGTAGCAGAGTAACTGAGGAAGAATAATGGATAAGTAAGCTGGAAGACAAAGTGGTGGAAATCAATGCTGCAGAACAGAATAAAGATAAAAGAATGCAAAGAAATGAAGGCAGTCTAAGAGACCTCTGGGACAACTTTAAAGACACCAACATTCACATAATAGGGGTCTCAGAGGGAGAAGAGAGAGAGAAAGAAACTGAGAAAATATTTGAAGAGATAATAGCTGAAGACTTCCCTAACATGGAAAATGAAACAGTCAACCAAGTCCAAGGGAGTCAACCAAGGGAGCACAGAGAGTCCCAGGCAGGATAAACCCAAGGAGGAACACACCGAGACACACAGTAATCAAATTGACAAAAGTTAAAAACAAAGAAAAATTATTAAATGCAACAAGGGAAAAGCAACAAAAAATGTACAAGGGGACTCCCATGAGGTTATCAGCTGATTTCTCAGCAAAAACTCTGCAGGCCTGGGCTTCCCTGGTGGCGCAGTGGTTGAGAGTCCACCTGCCGATGCAGGGGACGCGGGTTCGTGCCCCGGTCCGGGAGGATCCCACGTGCTGTGGAGCGGCTGGGCCCGTGAGCCATGGCCGCTGAGCCTGTGCGTCCGGAGCCTGTGCTCCGCAACGGGAGAGGCCACAACAGTGAGAGGTCCGCGTACCAGAAAAAAACAAACAAACAAACAAAAAAACTCTGCAGGCCAGAAGGGAGTGGCACGATATATTTAAAGAAAAGAAAAGGAAGAACTTACAACCAAGAACACTCTACCCAGCAAGGCTCTCATTCAGATTTGACAGAGAAATCAAAAGCTTTACAGACAAGCAAAAGCTAAGAGAATGCAGCACCACCAGACCACCTTTGCAACAAATGCTAAAGGAACTTCTCCAAGTCAAAAAGAAAAGGCCACTACTAGATACAAGAAAATTATGAGTGGAATAGCTTACTGGTAAAGGCAAGCATAAAGTAAAGGTAGAAATCATCTGCACATAAATATATCAAAACCAGCAACTGTGAGAAAAGGAGAGCATGAAAGCAGTCTATTGGAAATGCATTTGAAATTAAAAGACCAGCAACTTAAAACAATCCTGTTTATCTATAGATTGCTATATCAAAACCTCATGGTAACCACAAACTGAAAATCTACAGTAGATACACACACACACAAAAGGAATCCAAGCACAACACTACAGTTAGTCATCAATTCACAAGAGAAGAGAACACAACAGAAAGTGAAGAACAAAGACCTACAAAAACAAATCCAAAACAATTAAGAAAATGTTAATAGGAGCATACATATCGATAATTACCTTAAATGTAAAAGGATTAAATGCTCCAAACAAAAGACATAGACTGGCTGAATGGATACAAAAACAAGACCCGTATATATGCTGTCTACAAGAGACCCACTTCAGATCTATGGACATGTACAGACTGAAAGTGAGGGGATAGAGAAAGGTATTCCATCCAAGTGGAAATCAAAAGAAAGCTAGAGTAGCAATACTCATACCCGACAAAATAGACTTTAAAGTAAAGAGTTTTGCAAGAGACAAGGAAGGACACTATATAATGATCAAGGGAACAATCCAAGAAGATATAACAACTGTAAATATATATGCACCCAACATATGAGCACCGCAATATATAAGGCAAATACTAACGGCCATAAAAGGAGAAATCAACAGTAACACAATAATAGTGTTATTAGTGTTACACTCTGCTTTCATCAATAGACTGCTAATCCAGACAGAAAATCAATAAGGAAACACAGGCTTTAAATGACACATTAGGCCAGATAGACTTAATTGATATTTATAGAGCATTCCATCTAAAAGCAGCAGAATACACATTCTTCTCAAGTGCACATGGAACATTCTCCAGATCACATCCTGAGCCACAAAGTGAGCTTCAGTAAATTTAAGAAGATTGAAATCATATCAAGCATCTTTTCTGACCACAACGCTGTGAGATTAGAAATTAACTACAAGAAAAAAACTGTAAAAAACACAAACACATGGAGGCTAAACAATATTCTACTAAATACCCAATGGATCACTGATGAAATCAAAGAGGGAATCCAAAAATACCTAGAGATAAATGAAAATGAAAACACAATGATACAGAACTATGGGGCTTAGCAAAAGCAGTTCTAAGAGGGAATTTTATAGCAATACAATCTTACATCAGGAAACAAGAAAAACCACAAATAAACAACCTAACCTTACATCTAAAGCAACTAAAGAAAGAAGAACAAACAAAACCCAAAGTTAGTAGAAGGAGAAGAATCTTAAAGATCAGAGCAGAAATAAATGAAATAGAAATGAAGAAAACAATACAAACATCAGTGAAACTAAAAGCTGGTTCTTTGAAAGGATAAACAAAATTGATAAAACCTTTAGCCAGACTCATCAAGAAAAAAAAGGGAGAGGACTCAGATCAATAAAATTACAAATGAAAAAGAAGTTACAGCTGACACCACAGAAATACAAAGGATCATGAGATTACTACAAGCAACTATATGCCAATGAAATGGACAACCTAGAAGAAATGGACAAATTCTTAGAAAGGTACAATCTCCCAACGCTGAACCAGGAAGAAATAGGAAATATGAACAGACCAATCACAAGTACTGAAATTGAAACTGTGATAAAAAAAATTCCCAACAAACAAAAAGCTAGGACCAGATGGCTTCAGAGGTGAATTCTATCAATCATTTAAAGAAGAATTAACACCTATCCTTCTGAAACTATTCCAAAAAATTGCAGAGGAAGGAATATTCCCAAACTCATTCTATGAGGCCACCATCACCCTGATACCAAAATCAGACAAAGATATCACAATAAAAGAAAATAACAGGCCAATATCACTGATGAACATGGATGCAAAAATCCTCAACAAAATACTAGCAATCTGAATCCAACAATACATTAAAAGGATCATGCACCATGATCAAGTGGGATTTATCCCAGAGATGCAAGCATTTTTCAATATCTGCAAATCATTCAGTGTGATACACCACATCAACAAACTGAATAATAAAAAAAATGATCATTTCAATAGATGCAGAAAAAGCTTTTCACAAAATTCAACACCCATTTATGATAAAAAAAAAAAAAAAACTCTCCAGAACTTGAGCATAGAGGGAATCTACCTCAACATAATAAAGGCCATATATGACAAATCTACAGATAACATCATACTCAATGGTGAAAAGCTGAAAGCATTTCCTCTCAGAGCAGGAAGAAGACAAGGATGTCCACTCTCACCACTTTTATACAACATAGCTTTGGAAGTCCTAGCCACGGCAACGAGAGAAGAAAAAGAAATAAAAGGAATCCAAATTGGAAAAGAAGTAAAATAGTCACTGCAGAAGACATGATACTATACATAGAAAATCCTAAAGATGCTACCAGAAAACTACTAGAGCTCATCAATGAATTCAGTAAAGTTGCAGGTTACAAAATTAATACACAGATCAGTTGCACTTCTATACACTAACAATGAAATATAAGAAAGAAATTAAAGAAACAAACCTATCTACCATCACATCAAAAATAATAAATTACCTAGGAATAAACCTACCGAGGGAGACAAAAGACCCGTACTCTGAAAACCATAAGATACTGATGAAAGAAACCAAAGACGACACAGACAGATGAAAAGGTATAGCATGTTCGTGGCTTGGAAGAATCAATACCGTCAAAATGACTACACTACCCAAGGCAATCTACAGATTCAGTGCAATCCCTATCAAACTACCAATGGCAGTTTTCACAGAAGTAGAACAAAAAAATCTTAAAATTTGTATGGAAACACAAAAGATCCCAAATAGCCAAAGCAATCTTGAGAAAGAAAAACTGAGCTGGAGGAATCAGGCTCCCTGACTTCAGACTATACGACAAAGCTACAGTCATCAAAACAGTATGGTACTGGCCCAAAGACAGAAATATAGATCAATGGAACAGCATAAAAAGCCCAGAAATAAACCCACACACCTATGGTCAAGTAACCTATGACAAGAGGCAAAACTATAAAATGGAGGAAAGACAGTCTCTTCAATAAATGGTGCTGGGAAAGCTGGACAGCTACATGTGAAAAAAATGAAATTAGAACATTCTTTAACACCATATACACACACATAAAAAAAAGATCAAAATGGATTAAAGACCTAAATGTATGACTGGATACTATAAAACTCATAGAAGAAAACGTAGGCACAACACTCTCTGACATAAATCACAGCAAGGTCTTTTTTGAGCTGTTTCCTAGAGTAATGGAAATAAAAACAAAAATAAACAAATCAGACCTAATTAAACTCAAAAACTTTTGCAACAGCCAAGGAAACCATAAAGAAAACATAAAGACAACCCAAAGAATTGGAGAAAATATTTGCAAATGATGCGACCCACAAGGGATCAGTCTCCAAAATTTACAAACTGCTCATGCAGCTCAATATCAAGAAAACAAATAACCCAATCAACAAATGGGCAGAAGATCTAAGCAGACATTTCTCCCAAGAAGATATACAGATGGCCGAGATGAACATGAAAAGATGCTCAACATCATTAATTATTAGAGAAATGCAAATCAAAACTACAATGAGATATCACCTCACACTGGTCAGAATGGCCATCACCAAAAAAAATCTATAAACAATAAATGCTGGATAAGGTGTTGAGAAAAGGGAACCGTCCTACATTGTTAGTGGGAATGTAAATTGGTGCAGCCACTGTGGAGAACAGTATGGAGGTTCCTTAAAAAAATAAAAATAGAACTTTCATATGTCCAGCAATCCCACTCCTGGGTGATATCTGGAGAAAAACATGGTTCAAAAGGATACATGCACCCCAATGTTCACTGCAGCACTGTTTACAATAGCCAAAGACATGGAATCAACCTAAATGTCCACCTACAGATGAATGGATAAAGAAGATGTGGTACACATAAACAATGGAATATTACTCAGCCATTAAAAAGAATGAAATAATGCCAGTTGCAACAACATGAATGGACCTGAAGATTATCATACTAAGTGAAGTAAGTCAGACAGAGAAAGACAAATATCATATGATATTGCTTATATGCTTATATGCAAAATCTAAAAAAAAATAATATGAATGAACTTACTTACAAAATGGAAACAGACTTACAGACTTAAAGAATGAACTTCTCTAATGTGTCAAATAGTGCATGACACACAGACACACAGAAAATACTTAATACCACTTTGTATGTGTGACTAGTTTGGTTATTTTGATTGAGCCAATTAGGTACAAAATGCTTTTCTGTGATTACTCAAACCAGCTGGAAAGACCATACTCACTGTGATCATAGACAGTGCATTTATCTTTCTTATCTAGTCTTGAATCACATTCTTCTTACAGCTGAACACATAATTAAATCAACTTGTTTTTTCTGATTATTAAGTTCCCACTGAGTGTCTAACAATTTTAAGGGACAGCTGCCTTTTCTCAATGTTCACTTCTGCCCACGACAGAAAAGCTGGCACAATCTTGGCACACTTGTCCTGCCAATGTAAATAACTAAAAAAAGTAAGAATATATGAGGTAACTATTTTCAGGCATTGAACATAGTGCAGAACTATGATTTGTGTTAGAAATCAAATAAAGACACCTAAGGCTTTCTGGGCATGGAATGACTTTAATGCTGAGAGGAGTACAATCAGAGAATCAGCAGTGTTTCTGAGCTCAGGGGGATAAGACCAAGTCATAGGGCTGCAGAAGCAATTACAGTTTGCAGGTCAGAGCACCAGAGAACAAAGAGACACTCTTACGAGGGCCCAAAAGATTCATTATTCATCACGGGTTGTTGGGAAGCTTACCAGATATCATCTGCTGAGAGACTGAGATAAATTAAAATACCAAAAAAATAGACAGTTGGGAGTTCTAGCCCAGCCAGAGTAGAGAGACTTCACTGGACATCTCAAGCATTGAGAAGCCAGAAAAGCCTCGGTTTGGGAGTAAAGACCACACCATTGAAAAAGGAAGATGCTATAAATTCAAAGCCAAAACATAACAACTCAAAGAAAAAATAAAACCAAGATTTATAAGGAAAAAACTTTGCCTGACAGAACAAAATTCCAGATCCTTTAAAGGAAGCTCACACAATCAGGAACCCCTAGAATTATCATCTGACCATCCAGCATATAATAAAAAATTAGTAGACGTGTGAGAAGTAGAAAAGTGTGACTTAAAACCAATGAAAAACTAGTCAACAGAAATAGATATTGAGATGACACAATTGTTGAAATTAGTAGACAATAACTTAATATTTTTAAGGACTTAAAGAAGGGATATATAGATAGCAAACAGGATCATGCAAGTACCTTCAACATCTTTCATCATTATAAAAATGCAAATTAAAATCTCAGTGAGTTATCACTACATGCCTATCAGAATAGCTAAAATTAAAATAGTGACAACAGCAAATGCTGGTGAAAGTGTGGAGAACCTGAATCACTTATACATACATTGCTGGTAGGAATGTAAAATGGTACAGCCACGCTAGAAAATAGTTAGGCAGTTTTTTATAAAAACTAAGCATGCAAGTATCATACACCCAGCAACTGTGCTCTTGTTCATTTATCCCAGAGAAATAAAAATTCACATCCACATGGAAAGTTGTACACAATCGTTCATATCATCTCTATTCATAATAGCCCCAGACTGGAAATAACACAAATGTCCTTCAATGAGTGAATGCCTAGACAAACTGTGGTACATCCATATCATGTAACACTACTCAGGAAAAAAAGGAACTATTGACACATGCAACCACCTGGATGAATCTCAAGTGAATAATGTTTACTTATAAAATCCAGTTCCCAAAGATTACATATTATAAGATTCCATTTATGTGACATTCTCAAAATATTTTATAACCGGAGAACAGATCAGTGGTTGACACGAGTTGGGGATGGCGGGGAAAGAAGGCTGTGGGAGGGAGGTGGGTATGGATGTAAAAGAGCAGCATGAGGGATATGTGTGGTGATAGAACTGTTCTATATCTGAACTGTAGTGGTGGGTACAAAAAACTACACATATGATAAAATTGCATATGATAGAACTAAACACACACACATTTCACATCCAAGTAAGTACAAGTAAAAAGGAGGAAAAAGGAATAAGATTGGTGGATTGTATCAATGTCGGTATCTTTATTGTGATATTGTACTATAGTCTGTAAGATGTTATCACTGGGGAAACTGAGTAAGGGGTACAAGGGATCTCCCTGTATCACTTCTTACAATTTCATGTGAGACTACAATTACCTCACAATTAAAGCGTATTTAAAAAACAAGTTAATGAATACACAAAAAAGTATACAGAAATGTGTAAACTGAAACAAAATCCATTAAAAATACATTTTACCAAAAAACAGAGAAAAGGATGAACATGAGTAAACAAATGAGAAATCTCAGCAAAGATATGAAAACTATAAAAAAGAGCCAAGTCGAAGTTCTAGACGTGAAAAGTCAAATATCTGAAATGAAGAATATTCTTAATGGACTTGACAGCATATTGCAGCCAGAGAAGGAAGGATCCCTGAATCTGAAGACAATTAACAGAAATTATACAATCTGAAAAATGGAGAGAAAAAAGTATTTTTTAAAATGAACAGAGCTGCAATGAATCGTGGGATGATTCCAGACAGGCTCTCATATGTGTAACTGCAGTTCCAGAGGCAGAGGGAAAAAGTATTTGATTAAATAATGACCAAAATTTCCCCCAAACTGGTGGAAAACAGCAATTTAGAAGGCCAAGAATCCTTTTTTTGCGACACCTTTGTCTGGTTTTGGTATCAGGGTAGTGGTGGCTTCGTAGAATGAGTTTGGGAGTGTTCCTCCCTCTGCTATATTTTGGAAGAATTTGAGAAGGACAGGTGTTAGCTCTTCTCTAAACATTTGATAGAATTGAAGGCATCTGGTCCTGGGCTTTTGTTTGTTGGAAGATTTTTAATCACAGTCTCAATTTCAGTGCTTGTGATTAGTCTGTTCATATTTTCTATTTCTTCCTGATTCAGTCTCAGAAGATTGTGCTTTTCTAAGAATTTGCCCATTTCTTCCAGGTTGTCCATTTTATTGGCATAGAGTTGCTTGTAGTCATCTCTCATGATCCTTTGTATTTCTGCAGTGTCAGTTGTTACTTCTCCCTTTTCATTTCTAATTCTGTTGATTTGAGTCTTCTCCCTTTTTTTCTTGATGAGTCTGGCTAATGGTTTATCAACTTTGTTTATCTTCTCAAAGAACCATCTTTTAGTTTTATTGATCTTTGCTATTGTTTCCTTCATTTCTTTTTCATTTATTTCTGATCTGATCTTTATGACTTCTTTCCTTCTGCTAACTTTTGGGGTTTTTTGTTCTTCTTTCTCTAATTGCTTTAGCTGTAAGGTTAGTGCACTGTTAGTGGGAATGTAAATTGATACAGCCACTATGGAGAACAGTATGGAGGTTCTTTATAAAACCAAAAATAGAACTACCATATGACCCAGCAATCCCACTACTGGGCATATACCCTGAGAAAACCATAATTCAAAAAGAGATATGTACCACAATATTCATGGCAGCACTATTTACAATAGCCAGGCCATGGAAGCAACCTAAGTGTCCAACGACAGATGAATGGATAAAGAAGATGTGGCACATATATACAATGGAATATTACTCAGACGTAAAAAGAAATGAAATTGAGTTATTTGTAGTGAGGTGATGGACCTAGAGTCTCTCATACAGAGTGAAGTAAGTCAGAAAGAGAAAAACAAATACCATATGGTAACACATATATATGGAATCTAAAAAAGAAAAAATGGTTCTGATGAACCTAGGGGCAGGACAGGAATAAAGACACAGATGCAGAGAATGGATTTGAGGACACTGGGAGGGGGAAGGGTAAGGTGGGACGAAGTGAGAGAGTAACACTGACGGATATACACTACCAAATGTAAAATAGATAGCTAGTGGGAAGCAGCTGCATAGCACAAGGAGATCAGCTGGGTGCTTTGCGACCACCTAGAGGGGTGAGATAAGGTGGGTGGGAGGGAGACACAAGAGGAAGGGGATATGGGGATATATGTATGCATATAGCTGATTCACTTTGTTATACAGCAGAAACTAATACAACATCGTAAAGCAATTATACTCCAATAAAGATGTTAAACAACAACAAAAAAAGAAAGCCAAGAATCCAAGAATCTTAGCAAACCCTAATGAAGCTTAATACAAGGAAAATCATACCTACGCACATTATAATAAAACTACTTAGAACAAATATAAAGTGAAAAATCTATAAGATGCCTAAGGATTGAGTATAGGAAAAGAATCAGAAACACACTGCCTACAGATGAAGGGATTGATGACTAATCTCTCATTAGAAAAATATGGAGGTCAAAAGTAAACAATGGAATGGAATCTTTAAAGTGTTTAAAGAAAAACAACTGTCAAGCTAGAGTTGTGTACTGGTGAAAACGTCCTTTAAAATTTTCAGGTTAAATAAAAGTATATTCAGATAACAAAAGCTGAAAGTCACAAGCATATCTGATTCTTCAGGCTGAAGGGACTGAATGACATCAGAAGAAACTTGTATCTATAGGAAGGAATGAAGAGCACTGGAATTAGTACATATTTCAGCATATACAAAAGGCTTCAGATGCTTTTTTCCTAATTTCTTGAAAGAAAACTTATGGTTTGAACCAAAAATAATCATTATATTGTGGGGTTTATTCATACATAAACGTAAAATATATGTCAAGAATAGCACAAAGGACAGAGACGGTAAAGAGTTTTTTTTTACTGTTGTAAGGTTATCACACTTTATGTGAAGTGGAAAAATATTAACTCTAAGTTGACAATGGTAAGTTAAGGATACATACTGTTATGGTAAGAGCTGAAATTCTCAAAGTGTGGTACATGGACCTCTGGGGTAGGGAGACCTTTTATATGGAATTCGTGAGGTAAAAGTTATTTTCATACTATAATTAACACATTATTTTTCTTTTCACCCTGCAGTGTTATTTGTCCTAAAAATTTACATGCAGACAAAACTAATCATAACAATGATTACCTATGGGATGTAGGAAATGACTGGAACGTGGTATTTGGTATATTTTTGGAGTGATAGAAGATTTATTATCTCTATTGTGGTGCTGCTTATACGAAGGTATATGTTTATAAAAATTTATCTAATGATACAGTTAATATCTGTGTACTTCACTGAAAGTGCATTTAACTCATTAAAAAAAAATGAAAAATATAATACATCTAAAAATAGACCAAGGAAGACATGAGTCATTTGAAGAAATGCTATTAATTTACTATATTTCTATTTGATAGTCAATATTAAGTTGAAATACAATATTTTCTTCTCTAAATAATTTAATTTTCTCAGTTTAAGCCTTAGATGACAAATGACTTCTAGAGTTTATAAAAGAAGTGGTATTAATATTAATGAGCATTTTCTTAAAACTGCTTAGTGTTTTAGAGTCAAATTAGATCTCTCTTCAAGGCCTTTTTCATACAATATTGATTTTTTTACTTTTTAAACAAACATTTTACAGTATTTAAGATAAAATTAATATAAAATTTAGTATTTAATTTTTATATAATATTTGATATATGAAAATAATAATACATGTTCAGAATATGTAAATATAGTACTCAAAAATTTTCGTGTTTCTACATTCAATTTGACAGATAAGAGTTCTGGTCCAAGATGATGACATAGGAGGCTCCTGAACTCCCCCTTCTCCCATGGACATACTGAGTGTATAGATACACATGGAGCAATTCCCTCTGAGAGAAATCCAGAAAATAGTTGAGTGATTCCTACAAATTGGGTGAATGAGAAAATATCCACATTAAAACAGATAGGAAAGACTGAGACACACTCTCACCATAAACCTCACTGCCAGCACAGCACCATACAATCAGGAGGGAACTCTAAATTCTCGGCTTCTTTCTGAGGAGCAAAGTGTTTGGACCCTACATCTAGCACCCAACATTTAAGACCCCCATCTGAGGGATGGGCTGCCTCCAGACACCTAGCCCTGAAAACCAATGGGACTTGCATTCATGAGACTCACAAGACCATAGGAAACAAAGAAACAGTTCTTAATGAGCTCCAAAAAACTCACCATGGATATCCCCCCAGGATTCAGTATGAAGGGAACAGACAAAAAAATACCCACCTCCCTTTCTTTCCCTGAGAAGCATCTATTTTTATACACTAAAAGCTGCTGCCTGCAAGTCAGGCTTCTAATTTAGCAAGCATCTATGGGATGACTGAGCTCTTCCCTGGAAACCAAGGAAGCAAGCCTATGGACATCTTCCCTCCCCTCTCTCTCTAGCCTGCTCCAAGTTGTCAGTATCTCTCTGGGGGGAGCTTATACAAATATCTGGCACTCCAGCTTTTGTGGCCACTGCCCAAGGCATGGGGCTCTGGATTGCCTGGCTCTGATAGCCAATGAGGCTTGCATTAATCAGTTCCACAGATTGGAGCAAACAAACAAGCAGCTCTTAACAGTCGAAGGAGAACTCCCCACGCCCTGTGGATACAGATGCAGGTCAAATCACAAAGGATGAGAACAAGCGAGAAAGAGGGACAAAGGAATCTAAAAGAACCAGAAAACAATTAACAAAATGGCAATAATTAGTCCATACCTATCAATCATTACTCATTAAATATAAGTGTACTAAATTCTCCAATCAAAAGACAGAGAGGCTGAATGGATTAAAAACAAACAAACAAAAACAAGACCCAACTATATGCTACCTATAAGAGACTCACTTCAGCTTTAAGGACACACACACTGAAAGTGAAGGGATGGAAGAAAAATATTCCATGTAAACGGAAGCCAAAAGAAAGCAAGGGCAGCTATACTCATATCAGAGAAATAGACTTTGAGCCAAAGACTATAAACAAGAGTCAAAGAAGGTTAGTATATAATGATAAAGGGGACAATTCGTCAAGAGGATATAACATTTGTAAATATTTATGCATCCCACAAGGAGCACCTAAATTCATAAAGGAAATATGAATGGAAATGAAAGGAGAAATAAACAGCAATAAAATAATACTAGAGGACTTCAATACCCTACTTTCATCAATGGATAGATCATCCAGCCAAAATCAAGAAGGAAATGTTGGACTTGACCTATACTTTAGACCACACAAACCAGCCATTTATAGAACATTCTATCCAACAGCAGTAGAATTCATATTCTTCTCAAGAGCACATGGGACGTTCTCCAGGATAGATCATATGTTAGACCGCAAAACAAGTCTTAATTTAAGATGACTGAAATCATATCCAGCATCTTTTCTGACCACAATGATATAAAACTAGAAATGAATTATAAGCAGAAAACTAAAAAAATCCATAAATATTGTGCATGTAGGTTAAACAACAAGCTCTTGAGCAACCAATGAGTCAAAGAAGAAATCAAAAAAGAAATCAAAAAATATCTTGAGACAAATTAAAATGGAAACAGAGCATATTAAAATTTATGGGATGCAGCAATAGCAGTTCTAAGGCAGAAGTTTATAGTGATAAACATCTACATTAAGAAAAAAGAAAGATCTCAAATAAACAACCTAACTTTACATCTCAAGGAACTAGAAAAAGGAGAACAAAGTAAGCCCAAAGTTAGTGGAAGGATGGAAGTTTAAAAGATCAGAATGGAAATAAATGAAATAGAGAACAAAAAGACAACAGAAAAGACCAGTGAAACTAGAAGCTATTTTTTGCAAAATGATAAACAAAATAGAGAAATCTTTAGATAGACTAACCAGGAAAAAAAAGAAAAAGGACTCAAAGAAGTAAAAATATATATGAAAGAAAATATATTACAACTGATACCACACAAATACAAAAGGTCATAAGAGACTACTATGAACAATTATACACCAACAAATTGAACTACTTAGAAGAAATGAATTTCTAGAAACATACAACCTACCAAGAATGAATTATGAAGAAATAGAAAATCTGAGCAGATCAATTACTAGTAAGGTGATTAATTCAGTAATCAAAAATCTCCCAGTAAAGAAAAGTACAGGATTGGATGACTTCACTGGTGAATTCTATCAAACATTTAAATATTGAATAATAACCAACCCTTCTCAAATGCTTCCAAAAACTAGAAGTGGAGGAAACACTTCCAAACTTATTTCACAAGGCCAGGATTACCCTGACACTAGAGCCATACAAAGATACTACAAGAAAAGAAAACGACAGGCCAATAACCCTGATGAACATAGATGTAAAAATCCTCAACAAAATATTAACAATTCAAGAGTACATTAAATGATCACACACCATGATCAAGCTGATTTATGTAGGGATGCAAGGATGGTTCAACAGCTGTCAACAAATAAATGTGATTAACAAAATGAAGGATAAAAAACCATATGATCATCTCAATAGATGCAGAAAAAGCATTTAATGAAATTCAATATCCATTCATGATAACTCTCAACAAGTTGGGTTTACAGGGAAGATACTTCAACATGATACAGGCTATATGTGACAAGCCCATAGCTAACATCATACTCAGTGGTGAAAAGCTGAAATCTTTTCCTTTAAGATTAGGAACAAGACAAGGATGCCCATTTTAACCACTTTAATTCAGTGTGGTACTGAAGTCTTAGCCACAGCAATTAGGGGGGAAAAAAAAGGAAGAAATAAAGGCATCCAAAATTAAAAAGAAGAATTAAAATTATCTCTATTTGTAGATGACATGATATTATATATAGGAAACCCACAAAACTCCACCAAAAAAAAGTGTTAGAGCTAATAAAAAAATCAGTAAAGTTTCAGGATACAAAATCAATATACAAAAGTCTTGCATTTCTATATATTAACAATGAAGTATCAAAAAGATAAGAAAACAATCTCATTTACAATTGCATCAAAAAGGATAGAACACTTAGGAGTAAATTTAACCAAGTAGATCTGTATACCGGTAACAAAAAGATTATTGATAAAATAAATTGAAGAAGACAGAAATAAATGGAAAGAAATTCTGTGTCTATGATTAGAAAAATTAATATTTTTTAAATGTCCATGCTACCCAAAGTGATCTATAGATTCAATGCAATCTCTATCAAATTTCCAAGGGCATTTTTCACCAGAATAGGAAAAACAACCTTAAAATTTGTATGGAATCATGAAAGACCCTGAATAGTCAAAGCAATCTTAAGAGAAAAGAACAAAGCAGGAGGCATTTCACTTCTTGATTTCAAACTATATTCCAAAGCTATAGTAATCAAAGAAGTATGATATTAGAATAAAAACAGATACATAAATGAATGTAACAGAAAAGACACATGGAAACACATGCATGTATGGTCAATTAATTTATGACAAAGGGGCCAAGAATATACAATGAATAGAGGACAGTCTCTTCAATACATTGTGGTGGGAAAACTGGGTAGTCATGTGCAAAACAATGAATTGGACCACTATCTTATACCATGTACAAAAATTAACACAAAATGGATTAAAGTCTTAAATGTAAAACCTGAAACCATAAAACTCCATAGAGAGTAAGCTCCTTGACAGTGGTCTTGGCAATGATTTCTTGGATTTGACACCAAAAGCAAAGGCAACAAAAACAAAATCAAACAAGTGGGACTACATCAAACTAAAATGTTTCTTCAGAGCAAAGGAAACCATTAGCAAAATGAAAAATGAACCTACAGAATGGCAGAAAATATTTGCAAATCATATATCTGATAGAGGGTTAATATCCAAAATATATATTATATAAAGAACTGGTGGGCTTCCCTGATGGCGCAGTGGTTAAGAATCTGCCGGCCAATGCAGGGGACACAGGTCGAGTCCTGGTCCAGGAAGATTCCACGTGCCGCAGAGCAACTAAGCCCGTGCACCACAACTACTGAGACTGTGCTCTAGAGCCCGCGAGCCACAAATACTGAGCCCACGTGCTGCAACTACTGAAGCCCGTGCGCCTACAGCCCATGCTCTGCAACAAGAGAAGGCACCACAATGAGAAGCATGTGCACCGCAAGGAAGAGTAGACCCCACTTGCTGCAACTAGAGAAAGCGTGCGCACAGCAAGGAAGACCCAACACAGCCAAAAATAAATAAATAAAAATTTTAAAAACCTGCCTATTAAAAAAAAAGAACTCGTACAACTCAATAATGAAAACAAGCAAACAAACAATTTGATTTACAAATGGGCAGAGGAACTGAACAGACATCTTTCCAAATAAGACATACAAATGGTCAGCAAGTCTATTAAAAGGTACTGAACACCACTAAACAGGGGAATCAAAACCACAATAAGATTACCCCATACCAGGCAGAATGGCTATCATGTAAAAGATGAAACAGAGCAAGTTTGGCGGGGGAGGGGAATGTGGAGGAAAGGGAATCCTAGTGCACTGTTGCTGGGAATGTAAACTGGTACAGCCTCTATGGAAAACAGTACGAAGGTTCCTCAAAAATTTTAAAATAGAGCTATCGTACAATCCAGCAATCCCACTTCTGGGTATATTTCTAACGGAAATGAAAATAGTATCTCTAAGGCATATCTGTACTTCCATGTTCATTGCAGCATTATTCACAATAGCCAAGATATGGAAACAATCTAAGAGTTTGTTAATGGATGAATGGATATAGAAAATGTGGTAAATATATACAATGGAATAGTAAATTTCAGCCATAAGAAAGAAGGAAATCTTGCGATGTGTGACCCTATGAATGGAACTTGAGGGCATATGCTATGTGAAATAAGTCAGAGAAAGACAAATATTGTATGATGTCACTCATATGTGTAATCTAGAAAAGTCAAACGTGTAGAAACAGAGAAAAGAATTGTTACCAGGGACTGGGGGGTGAGGGAGGACAGGAGATGTTGGTCAAAGAGTACAAATTTCCAGTTGTAAGGTGAATAAGGTGTGGGGATCTAATGTACTGCATGGTGATTATAGTTAATAATACTATATTATATACTGAATGTTGCTAAGAGTGTAGATCTTAAATGTCCTTACCACAAAAATAAATGGTAATTATTTGATGTGATGCAGGTGTTAGCTAACACTATGGCTGTAATCATTTTGCAATATATTTGCGTGTCAAATCAGCACATTGGACACCTTAAACTTACACAGTATTATATATCGATTATATCTTAATAAAGCTGGAAAGAAAGAAATAAAACGGTAGTTTTCCAGGAATCTAATGTGATTTGAATTCATTCATTCTTTCTTTCACTATTTCCGTAGTAGGTAGAAGAATAGCCAAAACAATTAATACACTTGCCAGAAAGATTTTTGTTTGTTTGTTTATTTACTCTGAGTTAGGAATGTACTAAGCACTGTGGTTCTTCCAACCACCATTTATTGTGGTATCTATATTTATTGTGATAATTACAGGTGGTGTATCTTTATTTTCTTAGGTAATTGTTACAGAAAAATTCTAAATTTAACACCATCATGAATCTTTTCTATTATTCCCCTGGCCTTTCTGACTCCAAATTCCATCCTCTTTCCTCAATATCAGGCTCGCTTTCTATTACTAGCTGTATACCTACAGGACAAGTTGCTTAACCCCTTTTAATTTCTTCATATATCAAGTGAGAGTACTAAAAACCTTGCAGAGTTGTCCTCTAAATTAAATGAAAAATTGGTAAAACACTCTTATCGTAAAACGTGACACTTCCTAGAAATTCAATTAATAGTATAGCTTCTTTCCTCCCCTTACCCTACTTTCTCTACTAGGATATGCGCCCCAACAGAGTAGAGAAAGTGCCTTAGTCTTTTGTGTGGTTGCTCTACCTGTCGTAGAACCTGGCGTATAAAGGGGCTTAAATATGTTTGATGAGGGAAGACAAGTCTAGGCCTGTTATTGGAGTTACATAATGTATTACAGCTACCTCCCCAGAGTTGTTTCTGCTCTAACCCTGGAACATTTACATTGCTTATTATTCTGAAATTATGATTATTCAGAAGACTACTGTATGGATAGCATAATATAATAATTCCTTCAGGAGAAGCCTTCCAGAATCTGCATCAATTTACGTCAATATTTTGTCAGTAAACAATTTATTTGGCTTCATACTACAAGATAAAAGCACAAAAAATAGTTGTTCTTATAGACATAATTCATCTGTTTTACAAAGAGCCTCTTTTCTGAGATTTTTAATAGTTTTTGAAATTTGATCTGAATTTATAAACATACTGGATCCTGATTTTACATTGGTATATATATGTATAATGTTTCTTCAAATTACATTTTCCGTTCTTTCACTAATTTTGGCTGTGCTATTTAATGAATCTATTACCTTCTTGAAATGGAACCAGACAAAATATTGTGGAAAAGTGTTCATGTACTTAATATATTAAAGAAAGTGAAAAATACAAGGATAATATTAAATGTTGTTATGTGTAATTTCTGGAGAAACAGTATAAAAGCACTCTCTTTTATTTGAATGGATAATGGCCCCTATTTTGTAGCCATACGCTGTTTTTCCTGCCCTAATGTGGTTTTATGAATGGTAATTTAACTGTCATTTACAGAGGCAAGGGTTCAAATGCAGATTTGTCTTAAAATCCCTACACTATCCAGCATTTGATTACAGTATTGGCTATTCAACTTAGTAAACACCTATGAAATGACTCAAATGATACCCAGTGGCGTGCCTTGACTAATTTCAGACAAGGAACAAATTTCAGGCAAGGAGCAAATTTCCTTCTTTTCAAACAGTTATGAAACAAATATTATTCAGGTAGTTTTTGGTTCTCCTTAAGTAGGAAGCCTTAGTTGTATTGTTTAGGATGTACAGTTAGTTGTAAGTAAGATGTCAACCTTTGTTTTTCAACACTTTAACTGGATTACCAAAGTATCTTTAATCTCTCACACCAGTTTCAGTGACAGATTATGATATCATATAAAAATAAGTACAAATAGTTGTTTAGAAAAAGAATAAATCTTTAAATACTTGGGGTTGTTTTCAATTTGCTTTAATTACTGGAAACTTTAAAGAGATTTTGTTGTTAATTCTGCCAGAGATAGAAGGTTCTTTCCCAATGAAATCTTCTTCAGTTAAAAATCATTTCTGTAGCTGTGTTCTGTGCATGTCTGAGTAAAAGATAAGGGTTTTCTCATATTTTCTGCTTTCTTTTCTGTAAATGACAGCTCAATTATCATGTCCTCGATTTCCCATAAATTATATAACTTAGGCATGCTGCTCCACATTGGATAAGATGAAAAAAAATTTTAACATCCCTGAAACTAGAAAATAAAAATATGAAAATAAACTGTAGGATGGAAGGATAACTACATACTAACTATTCATTAGTTGCTATTAAACAAAACACACCACAAAACACCATAGAAACCAAATGAGTATGTAACCCGTTTCGTTCAGAGGTTTTTGTCTTGCTTAAGAAAATCTTTTTCTTTCCAAGATTATAAAAAAGTTGTTATATGTCATTCAAATATTTCATAGTTTTTACCATTCTTGCTACTACCTTAGAAATCTGAAATTATGTCAAAATAAAAATATTAAGGTGAAAAAATTATTTTGTAGCTTAGCTTTTCAGGTTTAGATCTTTAATCTTCTGAAATTGAAATTTATTTCTAGGCTCGATGGAAGACAGGTGCTGTGGATGAAATTATTGTTCAGCAAAGTATTCGTTCCTTTCCTCACCTCCATAGCAGAATACACTTCCCCACTACTTGGATGTTGGGTTTGGCTGTGTGACTTGCTTTGACCAAAGGGGCATCAATAGATATAATGCAAACAAAAGCACATAGTGTTTCCTACCACCCCACATTGCCTTATGTATTGATTTTTTGTTAAAATAAAAGTCATTACATAATTAGTATAATTATGCAAACATGGTTTTCAGGTGAATACTCTAGTAATTCTATGGTTCACAGAGAACACTCTAATTATATATCCATTAGTATATTCTTTCATTTTTATTTACTGAGTTTTCTGTGTAACTAGCTCTCATTGATCTAGGAGGTTTGTGACAAAATTCTAAAGTTACTCTCAATATGGTAAAAACACATTTAAAAAATTTATAAATCCATTCCCTTTTAGACTATCTGCTCAACAAGCTAATTACATGGCTGTTACTCTGAGATTTCCCTTCACGTCATCTTGGGAATTGCTTTTCCCTATAGCCTGTAGTCTTGCACGAAAGCAGCAGTCTGCACATCCAGGGGTCCAACAACTTCCAGGAGAAGATGCCCCCAGTTTCCAACTTAGTAAAGGAAGAAGGATTTAGATACCACAACCTCCTACTAAGGCCTGATAATGGGGAAGGCAAGGGGAAGAGAATGTTTTCTTCTTTGTCCCCAAATGCTCAGATTTTCTTTTATATTTTTCTATTCTGAAAATTGCCAAACCAGCTGGGCTTCGGTCATTCCTTGAGGCAACAAGGAGAGTCTCAAGAGAAAGACCTTCCTTGAAGTTTGACCTAGAAATTTTAATTATTTTGTTTTCAACAGTATGGTGACTTCTTGTAATCCCACCCTACAGGGTAACCTCTGTGGACAGGGAACTGTATCAATCACATACATATAAACACCATGCCATCTCACTGACGCTGCTCATCCCAAATGAAAAAGTTAAAAGAAGAAAGCTATGCACCGAAAATCACTCATTGAACCTATTTTAATTTTATCAGCCAGTGGGCAAGTGTGGGTTTTTTTCAGTTTCCCTTTTTAAATATGTTGTTAGACCAGCAGATGTCCACTTGCTAGAAGTGCTGTATACTACATTCAAGAGCCTATATTAATGCAAGTATGCTTATACTATCGTGCTCTGTGTTCTAAGCTTCCTGAACCCTCACTTTGAACCACTACAGTCAAGAAGTAAATTTCTCTAAATACTTGACTCCAAATATTCTTTTGGAGGTAGGGAAGCAATAGAAGTAGCAGAAGGAAAAATCCACTAAACAGAAAACTTATGCCAGCCTAGGTACCAACTAGGAAATCTTGTGTGTGTGTCAGAAAGACACAACAGGACGTTCAAAGATCTTCACAGAAGTCCAAACTACCCTAATAGTGAACTACAAAATGTGAGTAATACTGGGAACAGAAAAATCTGTCCTATTTCTCTCTTTGAGCATCAGTGGATATACATTTGCACACTGCACACACACACATATACATACATATATTTTTTATACATTTATATATTCATACATTTTTGGATTTATATGTTTACATTTTTTATTTTTATATTTTATATATTTATAAAAAGCATCTGATATATTGTGAAATGTTAAACATATGTAAGGAATTATTTCTCTTAAAAATCTCTATCACCACAATAGTTAACATTTATTGAGAATTTGTTAACTCAGGCATTTTAAAATTTAACCCTCATAACACAGTTAAGAGATAAATCTCATTCTTCTCCCTATTTTACAAAGAAATACATCAAGCGCTATCACTGGCATCATACTAAAAATAACATGAGCAACAATAGATAACTTTGATTGAGTCCAAACTGTTTGCTAGTTTTCTAAGCACTTTATATAGATTAGCTCATTAGCTAATTAGATTAGCTTCACAGTAATTTTATGATGTAGAAGTGATTGTTATTCCCATAATAGGACAGCATTTAAGTAATTTGCAAAAGATTACGTAGTTAGTAAGCAGAAGGGCCAGGTAGAGGGAGAGTCAGGAATATTGCCAGGGTCATCAGGTTAAGCTAGGACGGGCCAGAGCCTGACACAGCCTTGGGGCTCTTGCCCACTGCACCTTCAAGCTCTAGTACCATTAGATTAATGAGCAACCCGCCATCCACTAGTGTAGGTCATCTACACATCAGTGACAGCTTTTGGACATTTCTGCTCATTGTTTTTAAATTTTAAAATAATTAAACAAAAAGTAGCATTTATTGAGCACCACCAACCGTGGTCTGCGTGTGACTATGATTTAGTCACCCTCCTGCCAGGCTTCTCTCTGCCTTCGTAGTTCCTGCCATTTTTTTCCTTTTGTGTGTATTTCTCTCTCCTCTTTTAGACTCAAGACCTAAATGGCAGAAACCATAGCTTCTTTCCTTTGCATCCCCAGGGACTTGCCTGCTGTCTGGCACACATTATTTTGTTAATAAACATCCATTAAATGGACTGAGTTGCACATGTAAAGCCCTTTAATCCTTTCCATTTGTAAAACAGTTTTTATCATTCTCATTCACAGTTGTGAAAACTGATGACTGGGGAAATAATCTGCTGAAGGTTTCTGCCACTTAGAAATAGGTCTGAAACTTGAACCGGGCAATCCTGACAGTGGGTCTAAAGCTTTCACTACTTCTCAGCTCCACAAGCACTTACTAAGTTCTCTGAAGACTTGTGTAAAATATTGTAGGTAAAGTGCAAGGCAAATAAAACGTGGTTAATAAATGTTAGTTATTGTTGTACTGGCCTCCAGGTAGCACATGTATTCAAAAGAAATTCAAACGGAACAAATAAAAGTAAATGGGCCTCCATTTTACACCTAAGGGTTATTTTCACAGTTATGGGGGGAAAATTGTCAGGCTACACAAATCAAGTTTCTTTTTCAGTGTGTTGCTAAGAGCACAACTGACAACATGATATGAGTAGAATAGGGAATGTTCTGTTGTAAAGTCTATTTCCGTTCGCCCTGCTTTAGAAAAGAGCACCTGTGAGCTTTCATTAGCAGTGAAAATGACTGGATGACAAGGAAGCACACAGTGAGCCCTCCGTGTACTTGACTTTGGGTGTTTACATCATTATTTTCTGTGCCATTTTCCTTTTGCTGCAACTAAATTGTCAGCAATGGACCGATTTCTCTTTCTTCTTTGATCCTTGGCTCTTGAGACATCTGTGCCCAAGTCCCGCCCTCGGCAAAGAATTCTCTTCCCACTGTCTCACCGTTCCACCCAACACCCACCCAAACCTACCCTGCCACTCACCGCATGTGCCAGCCTCTTTGCCTCTGTCTCTCAGGGCAGTATTTTCAATTTCCTGGCCAGCCTGGACCGTCCACCATGGGATAAGTTCTCCCCTAGGGTTTAGAAAAACCCTACATCTCAGACAAGAAATCTCTGCCACAGTTATCGCGATGATTCCCATTCTTGACAGTTCAAATATGCTGTGTTTTCTCCTAGTTTCTCCTGATTATAGGTTGGAATTTTTTCACAGCTTTCCTTCTTTGACGGTTTAATTTCCCTCCGACCCCCTGGGACCTATTATTCTCCTATATCTTGGACTTTACACCAGTTTGAATCTCCGTGTTTAGCACTGTACAGAGGCTCAGGGCCAGGTGCCTCCTCTGAAGCCTGATGACCTTGTGTGTGCCCGTCTCGGTCACTTTCCTGGGTCAGAGCGGTTCCTCTGCTCAGCTCCCTGAGGCTGCGCGTTATCAGACACTCTTTACTGATGCTGAGGCTGAATCCTGTACTGCTTGTTTTGCCTCTAATCCTCTTTGGTTTCACTCCCTATAGTTCAGTAACAGAGCTCTTCCCAGAATTGAGCCTGAAAATGTGGAGGCTTGGTCAGTTCTTATTTTAGTTTTTTAATTAGATCCCAAATATCAGTTTATAAAATGAACAATTCATCACCTGCATTA
The DNA here is from genome assembly GCF_003676395.1 of Aethalodelphis obliquidens. Lineage (NCBI taxonomy): Eukaryota > Metazoa > Chordata > Mammalia > Artiodactyla > Delphinidae > Aethalodelphis > Aethalodelphis obliquidens. Next base: position 1,062,642 of record NW_020837968.1, read on the forward strand.
GATAGATTTTTCTATATCATATTCTTTAAAATACAAAAAATTGCAATTTGGGGGAAATATTTACAATGATTGAAGGTGTTTGAATGTTTTTAAGTTCAAGACTAAAGTGTTCAGGTGCAGTTAATACTGATTATCAAAGACACCAAGAAGCTGATTATAAAAGTCAGATAATTCTTCAGGTGCTATAATAGTTTATCCAAAATAAAACTTATAAAAGGACCCTGGTGAAAACGTGTAGATTATTAGCAGTCATCCATGTAATTACTATTCCTCTCTCCCTCTCACATTATATATATTTTATATACATATTATATACATATATAAAATATCTTGTCATCATCCTAACCTCCAAAAATCCTTTTAGAAAACACAATTACATATTTTTAAATCACTTCAGACATTTTAATTTGCTGTATTATTACACAAAAAATTTTAAACACATATACACACTCTTCATTTTTATTAACACCCCAAAGCTACTGATTCATTAACAAACATGTTTATACACTTGACTCCCATATACTCAAAACAAATGAAGATAATTATTGGATGGTATTAAAATTACACCATATACAGACTCCACATAGAGAGAAACTAAAATTATTTAAGAAAATAACCGTAAAAATTAGACACTGTGTATTAGAAACCACATGAGGAAAGTGCCCCTGTGAAGATAATAGACTTAAAGAACATTAGAGCCCAAAGCAAATGTAGATACCGCATTAGGGTTCAGTATAGAACATTAAAAAACACTAAATATTTTCAGTACAAACAGACTTAGTAACAGGGAATGAGATGCAAGCAACACCACTGGAGGGGATCAAGAGTGGGCTCCAACTGGGCTTCAAATGACTTCCAGAACTCTACAGAACTATCCCTGACTCTGCCACTGGAATTGCTAAGTGCCAAACACAGAGCCAGAGCAATGATCCAGGGATTAGGACTGCCTGGCTGTCACTGCCACCATCGTCACAGTCTATGCCACAAATGCCTCTTGACACCTAGGTAGTGGGCAACAGAATGCTGCTGCCCAAATCCTTCTATCATCACAGCTGGGCAAGCCTGTACACACAGCCCAAAAGAGGAAGAGGGTTCACTTCTGCCTTCCAAGTGCTTTTAATTGGTGGAACCTAATTTACATATAGAACCCTACCTGCAAGGAAACAGAAAAGGCAGATTTTAACTTTCCAGCTTCCACAATGCAGAAAAGCACAGAGGAGGAGGGTGGGATGAAGGATGAGCAAGTCAGGCCATAGTACCTACACAGAGGTCACCTGGATGAACGCCTCTAACTCACAGAAGGTGAATATGAGGATCATAGAGGTTAAGCCAGAACATGGTGGGGCCGAAACATAAATTGCCTTTATTGACTAAATCCAACGTTCTTTTTTACTACACCCCACTGCCATTCACAGATCAATCTCTCCCAAACGCGGTTAAACATTTAATGTCATTTAAAATTGACATCGATATATTTTTAAATGTGGTTGTTAGAAAAGCAGGTATCAAATTGCATTTGAATTACTTTTTAAAAATTAGATAAAATTATTAAAGGGTATATTATATTCAATATAATTCAATTCAAAAGGGTATATTAAATTCAATTTTTGAGATCTGTACTGGGAAGGTTTTAGGAAAGGATGGTCTTAGTATCATAATGACCTAGAATTACCTGATATGTCCTTATCCACCAACAGGACTATCACACGTCAACACGTATTTTCTTCTACTTAGTAAAGGCATGCTGAAGATTTGTTGAAAGATCTTTAGAGTATTGCCTTTTTATTCTTCTGAAACACATCTAAGTTTAAATAATATTTTTTGAACAGTGTTTTTCCCAAGTATATGATAATCTCTTTTAATGTTACGATAAGTTTAGCTATTAGAAAAAGGTAAATAGACATGGGAAATCTAAAGAGACTTATTTAGAATTTATCCATGGATAGCATGAATCAAAATAGCTGAATTTTAGTTTGGGTTCTATCATTAACCTAGCTAGGGCAAGTGACTTATTTTCTCAAGGTCTGAATTTCATCATATTTAACCTCGAGATGATAACACCTATCCGACTGGCCACAACAGAGGTGTTGGAGAGAGTAAAGCTAGATAATAAATACTTATAAACAATGTCCAAAGCTATATGTAAATACAACATGGTACTATTATGTGTTATTTTACTTTTCCCTGTTAGGAGTAATAAGTCTTTTGCTTCAGAGTAAAAATAAACAGAAAAAAATGACCAAGATCTCCTCTTCATTAGGAATAACTCATTTGGATTTAGGCTTCATTTTAGCAAAAAAACTGATAATGAGAAAGTAGGATGCTAGAGACCAAGACACACAGAATGCTTGTATTTAGTGTAGCTTCATGAGAGGTGAGAAATTTGGAAATGTGTGTGTTTTAGGTAAGCCTTGAGGATGGATCTTTAATTATCAGGAAGAACTTGACATCCCTTCCCACTTGGCTCCTGTAGCCTAAAGGGGTGTTTAATTTCAAGAGTGTGTACGGTTCTTCTGATTTTAATTTGATGTGATTTCTAACACTAACAGATTTTAGCTCAAGCTGGCCTAAAGAGGCTCTTGTGCCCTGTGTTGATAGTGCCCTACATCTGTCCTGAGATCTTGTCTGGTGTTCTTTTACCCTGGCCTCCGACCCCACCTTGGATTTTCTACTTCCTACTACTGTCCATTCGTCAGTCTGAAGCAGACCAGCAGACTCCACCTTCACTCCTGACACTTAGCTCACACTTGGCCACATTTTACCCTCATCTTGTGTGTTTTAGACCCTTTTTAGGCCTTTATATTTCTTAGTTTTTGGTTAATTATGAGCTTTATAACTAGATCATAGTTGCAGTCTATGGAGTCCCACTTCTTTTATTCAATATAGGTTTTCAGGATTCATGCATGTAGTTGCATTAACAGTAGTTCATTCATTTTCAACATTCTCTAATAATCTGTTGTATAAATATATCATAGTTTATTTATTCGTTTTCTGGTCAAGGCAGATTTTTTTCCCCTAGATTTTTGCTATTAGGAACACTGTATGAACATTTTTGTACACATTTCCTATTGCACATACACACTGAAGATTTCTCCTCTAGCATGTACTGGTGGAATTACTAGGTCTTAGAGCATATTTATGGTCAATTTGTAAAATAATGTCAAACTGCTTTCCAGAATGCTTGTGCCAATTGATACTTCCTTTAATAATATGCAAGAGTTGCCCTCATGTGGTCCCACAGTCCCATCTAGTTGGCTTTGTAAAACTTACTAATTTTTACCCATCTGGAAGCAAAATGGTATTTTTGTGACGTTAACTTGCATTTCCCTGAGTACTAGTGAGATAGACCGTATTTTCTTATATTTTTAGCCACCCATGGTTCCTCTTCTGTGAAACAACTCTTCACGTCTTTGACCCATTTTGTTATTGGGTTGATTGTCATTTTCTTATTAATTTATAGAAGTGCTTTACATAGTAATTTTTTGTTGACTATATACGCTGCAAATTTCTTCTAGTTTGTTGATTGTTTTTCTCACATCCATTGTGGTATTTTTGATAATTACAGTTTTTAATTTAACATAGTTGAATCTAATCCCTAATTTGCTTCATAATTAGAACTTTTGTGGCTTTAACAAATGTATTCCTACACTGAGGTAAGAAAATGTTCTTTTGCTTTATTAAAAAAGCTTAAAAATTTTGCTTTCATGTTTAATTATTTAATTTATTTGAAACTGTCTTTTGTGTATGAATAAGACAGAAACCAAATCTAAATTTTCTATATGAACAAATAATTGGGCAACATCATTTAAATACAGTTTATTCTATTCCCAGTAATTGGCAAGACCACTTCTGTCATGTACCATTTTCCATCTCCATATGGGTCTTTCTGAGCCTCTGCTTTATTTATTCACCCCTGAGCCAATTTCACACTTTCTCAGTTGTAGTATTATAAGATTTGCTATATTATCTGGTAGGACATATTCCTACCACCTCATTATTCTTCCTTGGGGGTGTTTTAGCTAGTCTTAGGCCTTTGTTATTCCACTACATTTTAGAATCAACTCATTAAGTTCATCCAAAACACTCAATCAGGAAAATTATTAGACTCACGTTGCATTTATAGATCATTTTGTGGAGAAACCCAACTAATATTTTAAGCTTCCTGTCTCCCGAAGCATTTAACCTCCTCATCCCTCTTTTTTCACCCTCAGGAATTGCCTAGTATCCTTCTTTGCAGATAAAAGAGAACCTGTGAGAGACCTTCTTCAACTTCTCAGCACCAACTGCACAAAGTAATCTACATCCATGTCCGTGTACTCCCCTTTCCTTCCTGTTACCAGTTTATCAGCTCTTCTCTCCTTGTCCAAGGAGAAAACACTACAGTGCTCAGAATCAGGTTAAAGAACCTGAGTTTTGCCTCTCTGTCTACAACTTCTCTCTATAAGCATGAAGCATGTTCAAATCTTTGTTAAAAATAAAACACAAGCAAAGAAGTAAAATCCATAGGATAACCCTCTTTTCTACCCATTTCTCTGTTGCCACTGCAGCACCTGTCTTCCCCTCCTAACAACCAAGCCTCTCGAAACACTTGTCCATGCTGACCATTGACTCTTACTCAGCTTCTACTTAGTACCCAGTCAGCTGTCATCTGATTACTGCTTCACCACCCCAAGAACCTACCCAAGCCAAGGACACTGGTAAAACTCGTGGAGTCATTTTCTGACTTGAAATCTTTTTACTCAAATTCTCTGGTCTCTCCCTCTTGCAAGTTACCCTCTCAAGTATTTCGTAATTCCATACTTTTCTGACTTCTCTCTTATCCCCTTTAAGCTCTTCAGGCTCTTTTGTGGATTCTTTTTTTCTCAACCTGTCACTTAAATGAGTATTCCTCAGGGGCCCCTTTCTCTTCTCCCTGTAAACTGTCGCCCTAGGCAATCTTTAACCATCACATCTTCACTTGCCACCTATAGGCTGATGTCTCTCAAATCTGAATTTCCAGGGCACCTCTCTTTCCTCCGCTTGAGGCTTATGAGTCTAACTCCCTATTTGACAGCTCCATTCTAACTCAACTTACAAGCATGAGACTCCTCTAGTCATCACCTACCCCTGCACTCCCCACCCAACACTTCTCCTCCTGCCATATTCCATAGCTCAGCTAGAAAGTTGATGGAAGCGCTGGCCATACAACTGACCAAAACAGAATCCTGACTGTCATCCCTGGCTCTTTCCTCTCTGTTATTCAACACACTCAGTGATTCATCAGATCTTGTAGACTCTAATTCATACCTATGTAAAAGCACACCTGGTATTCTCTTGGTCTGGAAAGGGATAGTTAGGATCAGGTTATCAACTTTAAGGAAATCATACCGCTTGAGTATCAGGACTGTTAGACAAGGTCCAAAGAGAAGACAGAGCTGAGATCATGGAAAGTAATCAGTGAGGTTTCATGTGCCCAAGTGTTCACAGTAGAGAATCAAGCCACAGGATTCAGTGACCCAATCATGGAGACTCGATGTTACAGGATTAGAAAATCCAAATACTGAGGCTACCAGGTCAGACAGAACCAAATTCACCTATTAGGAATGGAGAGCAAAGAAGGGAAGTCAATTAAGGAAGAGACTTGTTTACTGGGAGAAATCGGTCCTTGAACCCTGCGTTTCAAGCTCAGATAAGTGGGGTCTCAAAATTAAACCACTTTGCTGTGTTCCCGAGGTCTATCACTCTCCTCTTACCTGGAGACTTCAGAATCTGTGGCAAGGCAGTTTCAACAGAATAAAATATAAAAGAAATTCAGTGATCTCATTGGATAATAAAAGCAGAAATTAAAATTTACTGGTTAATATGTGCCAGGCATTGTTTGGCACTGTCCTAAATCATTAATCTTATGTCAGTTAAACTTCATAAAAACAATAAACAATTTAATGTAAGTATCATTATTAGTCTCATTTTACAGATGAGGAAACTGAGGCTTGGAAAGGTAATTTTCTCAAGCTAAACATCTGGTAAGTGGTGGAGACAAGCTTCAGCCCCAGCAGCCTGGCTGAAAACCCTCTGCTCTTACCTTCTATGAAAAGTGTTTCTTGTTACTACTCCTAAGAACGTTATTCATGCCTCCATTTTGCATGTGAAAAAACAATCCAAGAAGATGAAGCAATCTGTATTTTATAGCAGCGGCCCCCAACCTTTTTGGCACCAGGGACCGGTTTCATGGAAGACAATTTTTCCACGGACCGGGGTCGTGGGGGATGGTTCAGGCGGTAATGCGAGTGATGGGGAGCGGTGGGGAGCGGCAGATGAAGCTTCACTTGCTGGCCCACTGATCACCTCCTGCTGTGTGGCCCGGTACTGGTCTGTGGCCCGGGGGTTGGGGACCCGTTTTATAACTTAAGCAGTTCTGGGACTCAGATTCCCCAGTCGGGTGTTCATACTCTTAAAGCCCCATTCTTCCATGCATTAATGAAGGTCTATATCTTATCTTGTCTGAGGAGAAAACCAAAAATCTCAAAAGAGTTCAGATGCCATCTTTCTTAGAGCCAGCGGCAGAGACAAAAGAAACCCCTTTCCAGCTATGCAATGCCTTGCTTCTCAGTAAGGCTGGCTTTGCTTTATGAAGACACAGTATTTACTAGGAGCATCCTAGGTACATCTGGTCTCAAGCAGAACTAAGATTAGATCTCAGACATATGTTGCACTTAAAAGAAAATCTAGGGCTTCCCTGGTGGCGCAGTGGTTGAGAGTCTGCCTGCCGATGCAGGGGACACGGGTTCGTGCCCCGGTCCGGGAAGATCCCACATGCGGCGGAGCGGCTAGGCCTGTGAGCCATGGCCGCTGAGCCTGTGCATCCGGAGCCGGGGCCCTGAAACGGGAGAGCCAAAAAAAGGAAAAGGCCTGCATGCAAAAAAAAAAAAAAAAAAAAAAGAAAATCTAATTCACAATCTTGTTCTATCCAACAGATATTTCCATTAACAAGTCTTAATCATGGAGGTGGAAGAAGGGAGGGTGACTAAAACAAAGTTGCTGAAATACATAACAGTTATTACATGGCACACTGCCACAGATATGGAGGCTTGGAATTGGGCCATTAGAAGTAAAATACAACCGACAGCACTTAACATGATGAGGCACAAACTCAGTGAGACTGTAAAGTCCTTGAGTGTCTGGTCCCATGATTCGGCTGAAAGATTCTGCATCCTACGACATTCTATCCTATGGCAAGATCCTCCCCCCTACCCCCTGTGACCCCAGGTTCAGCTGCTCTCACCTTCTGGCTATCCCAAGTTGCTCTCAGTCTTCCCTACTCTCTGTCTGACCCTTGCTCTTGTCTGCCTAATGGGACTTAACACATTTCCTTGGCTTCCAACTTCAGTCCTGTGGGAGTCAGACATTCAGAACCCGGATGACACCACCCAGTGCCACCCTCACTCAGGTCTTGGACTGGCTGGAGGCCAGGGGGCAGCTGAACAGCATCTACAGACACTGAAAAAAGGACTGGAATCAAGACTCCTACATCCTGCCAATAGGTTGAAAGAAGTTTGTGGTTTTGTAAGAATTTGGAGTATATCACTCATACCATTTAGGGAAAAGTTACTCTCCCCACCCAAAGAGTCAAGTAAAACAGTCTTAGGTCTTGATCTCACACAGACTTCCCAGGAGAAGATAGGATAGGAAAGACTGGTATGTAATAAAACATGGTTGCATATATAATATTATGCATTATACATATATATGTAATCTAAAAGTTAAATAAATAAAGACAAGTTGTCTGGGAATGTGCTCTAGTTATTAGCACTAGCCATGTTAACCAAAAACTCTGGGAACAGAAAAGACCAATATAAATAGATATGAACCCTCTGACTAATTCTGCTCTTACTATAGAAAGATAATAGCATGAACTAATATCCAACAATGTCATAAATTTTTGATGACTGAATTGATACAAAAGTCAATTGAATGGAACTTTATCATGTAATTTGAGGCTATTTTGAATGTGAGATATTTTCAATAATCAAGAACATTAATTTGAAAAGATAGATAACCAAATAATATTGGAAAATTAAGGAAATATTGAGATATTAAATCCCTAATGTAATTACAAGCTAGAATAAACTACTCAGAAATGTCTTCTGGACCTAAATAGACATTTCTCCAAAGAAGATCTACAGACTGCCAACAAACACATGAAAGAATGCTCAACATAATTAATCATTAGAGAAATGCAAATCAAAACTACAATGAGATATCATCTCACACCAGTCAGAATGGCCATCATCAAAAAATCTACAAACAATAAATGCTGGAGAGGGTGTGGAGAAAAGGGAACACTCCTGCACTGCTGTTGGGAATGTGAATTGGTACAGCCACTGTGGAGAACAGTATGGAGGTTCCTTAAAAAACTACAAACAGAACTACCATATGACCCAGCAATCCCACTACTGGGCATATACCCTGAGAAAACCATAATTCAAAAAGAGTCATGTACCAAAATGTTCATTGCAGCTCTATTTACAATAGCCCGGAGATGGAAACAACCTAAGTGCCCATCATCAGACGAATGGATAAAGAAGATGTGGCACATATATACAATGGAATATTACTCAGCCATAAAAAGAAATGAAATTGAGCTATTTGTAATGAGGTGGATAGACCTAGAGTCTGTCATACAGAGTGAAGTAAGTCAGAAAGAGAAAGACAAATACCGTATGCTAACACATATATATGGAATTTAGGGGGAAAAAATGTCATGAAGAACCTAGGGGTAAGACAGGAATAAAGATACAGACCTACTGGAGAATGGACTTGAGGATATGGGGAGGGGGAAGGGTGAGCTGTGACAAAGCGAGAGAGAGGCATAGACATATATACACTACCAAACGTAAGGTAGATAGCTAGTGGGAAGCAGCCACATAGCACAGGGATATCAGCTCTGTGCTTTGTGACCGCTTGGAGGGGTGGGATAGGGAGGGTGGGAGGGAGGGAGACGCAAGAGGGAAGAGATATGGGAACATATGTATATGTGTAACTGATTCACTTTGTTATAAAGCAGAAACTAACACACCATTGTAAAGCAATTATACCCCAATAAAGATGTTAAAAAAAAAAAAGAAATGTCTTCTGTTTGTTAGCCCACAGTGATAAGGAAAGTAAAACTCAATCATCAGAATGGAAGAAAAAGACATATATGTCTACTCTCGTACATATTTCAACTTTTTCATTATTAATATCTGCATTCAAATGGAGTTTTTAAAGAGTATATTGTTCAAGAAATGTATTATCTTACATGGGTATTTAAATATTACTGATTAAGGTTTAAGATATTGTCATTCTGGTTCTTGAAATTATTGCTTTTACTTAGGACCTATTAAATGCGAACTTACAGAAGTTGCCAATTTTGAATTGCCTGTGAGACTGGCATATATATAAAAAAAGATGATTAATGTTTACAGTGTATTTTAGTTTCATCCCTTATTTTGAAAAGTATTTATTTTAAAGAAGGATTCTTTCTTCATTAGAGTCCATTACAATTAAAAATGTACTTACATTTACTGCCAGGGAGCCAGGCACAAGAAACACAGTTTCCTGTGATAGCATGTCATTTTAACGGATAATTTTACTTCGATAAATGGATAATTAACTCCTACTTTCTGCAAGTGTCAAATGTACATAAACTTAAAATCCCCCCTCCATTATAAATACTCAGAAATACTGAATCCAATCAAACAAAAGTTATTTAAATGTGTAAGTGAAGGAAAGGGGGATCACCAGGTGACACAAAGGCAGGAGGAGCTGCAAACCAGCAGGAGTATTATGTACACTGACACTGTGTCTGTCCTGGTGGATTACAGGAGGGAGCGAGGAAGTGGGAAAGTGGATCCTGCACATCAGGAGCTTGGTTTTTAATGTGCAAGGAAAGCAGCTGGGGATTTGGAACCAAGGTGTTCTGTGAAAAGAAGGCCTAGCAAATAATCTTCCCCACTGTTGGTTTGTGGGTGTTGGGGGGCAACACTGAAGCTAAGGATGCCAGGGTCCTTGCACACTTGCTCTCCAAGAAATCAAACCCCAGGACTGTGCACCTGGCCCGGTTACAGTAGCCATATGATCTTCAATCCCCTTCCCCCAAATACACACACACACACACACACACACACACACACACACACACACACACAAGAAAGAGAGCAAAAAAAAACTGGTTCTAAGCCAGTGGTGCACTTGGCCACTTGGCAAAAGCAAATAAAAGAGTATTCAGAGCGAAGTTCCCCTAACTCAGGTCACAAAATGTTCTCATAAAATACATAAAACTGAATAAAAAAATTTTTAAAAACCTCTCAAAGAGTCTCACACACACAAAAAATCATGAGTTATTAAAAAAAAAAAGCAATGAGTTTACAGAAGCAATAAACAGGAGACTAAATTCCCAACTCTTGAGATAACAGACCAACATATACAACTTTTACATAACTCGATAAAAATAACTATACATGTATGTATATATACATACATATTTGTATTTTATTTGTCTTTTCATTTGTACATGTATTTTATACATACACATATACAGTTGTATATAATATATATTATATATCTTAAAAGAAATTGAAATTGCAATACAAAAAAAATCATATATTGTGTTAAAAAATAGGTACATTTTTAAAAGGCAAATAGATCTCTTGGGCAGGAAAATGTAGCCACTAACATTTAAATCAATAAATTAAACAGCGCTGAAAAGAAAAAGAAAAAATATATTAGTGAGGTTAGCAGGTTCCAAAGACAGAAGAAAAAGCTCCAGTATTCATTTAAAAGGGGTACAGAGAGAGAAGAGAGAATGCGAGACAGTATTTAAAGGGATAAAAGGCTCAGATTTCCTCAAAACCCATAAGAGGTGTAAAAATTCAGATTCAAGAAGCCCAAAAAGTCTTGAGCATGACAAATAAAATAAATATTTAAAGAAAATGCCCAACCAAGGAACATCATAATATACCAAAGATGAACAGAATGTGTTAAGCAACCAGAAAAAGAAAAAAGAACCTCCAAAGGAACCAAAATCAGGGTGAGAGCAGAACTCTCCACAGAAAAAACTGTGACCTGAAGACAGAGACATGATAGAGTCAAAGATAAAATACCATTCAAGAGTTAAGGAGAAAATAATGACATTTCAGAAGGATGTTTCCCATTTATTGGCCCAACTACAGAAGGAAGAAGAAAACTGAAATCAGATGGAAGAGGTAATATGTCAAAAGCTTCGATAAGCAAAGAAATTGTTAATACATAAATACTAACTGGATTAAAAATAATAACAAAAAAAAAAAAAAACAAAAAAACAAAATAATAATAATAATAACAAAATAGTAAATTGATGGGTGTAGATGAAGGAGATGCAAGGAAAATACACAGTAACATACAATATATTAGCATTGTGGTCAGAGGTAAAGAAAATAAGATGCTCATATTATTCAATAGGAGTGCAGGGATATTTATTAACTTCAGACTTAAAAAAATCAGATTGTGCCTTTTAAATTGTAAGGACAACACTAAAAGAATAGAAACAAAATAATATTGTCAAATCAGAAGGTGGGGGTGGGGAAGGAATAAAAGAAACTGCATCAACCCAAAATAGTGCATAAAAGGAGGGGAAGGAAAATGAGACTCTGAAAAAACATGGTAAACAGAAAGCACAAAATAGGATGACATAAACAAACCCAAATATATTAATAATCACAGTACATATAAATGAGCTCAGATCATCAGTTAGATGATAGGAAGTTTCAAATTAAATATGAAATCAAAATTTAACTGTAGTTTCTGTGCAAGAAATTAACCTAAAAACATGGTGATACAGAAAGGTTGAAATGAAAGAATAAAAAAGTTATCTCAGAAAATTATGAACCAAAATAAAATTGGTGTACCTAAATTAATACCAAACAGATTTTGTATAAAAAGCATTATTAGAGGGCTTCCCTCGTGGCGCAGTGGTTAAGAAGCCGGCTGTCAACGCAGGGGACACGGGTTTGAGCCCTGGTCCAGGAAGATCCCATATGCCACGGAGCAACTAAGCCTGTGTGCCACAACTACTGAGCCTGAGCTCTAGAGTTTGCGAGTCACAACTACTGAGCCCAAGTGCTGCAACCACTGAAGCCCGCACGCCTAGAGCCCGTGCTCCACAACAAGAGAAGCCACCGCAATGAGAAGCCCACGCACCGCAACGAAGAGTAGCCCCCACTCACTGCAACTAGAGAAAGCCTGCACACAGCAATGAAGACCCAACACAGTCAAAAATAAAAATAAATCAAATAAATAAATTTTAAAAAAAGCATTATTAGGAATAAAAAAGAATAATTATAAATAAAATAATTCACCAGAAAGATAAAATTATGAACTAGTAGGCACACAAAACAAAGCTTAGAAAGATCAAAAATAGATGAAATGACAAAGATAATTTTCCACGTCCTTTTGCCAACCATGTGAAAGATTTTTAGCTCAGTAATTTCAGAAACAGATAGGTAAAGCATACCAAACTTTCTAAGAATTAATATGATATGGTAGTAGTACAGGGGAAGATAACAGAAGAGTGGAACTTAAGAGACAGCCTTCATTTAGAACCATGCGTATATACAGAGGTATAATGACAAGTCAGTGGGAAAATAATGGACCATTCCATAAGTTATAATGTACCAGGAAAAGGATTTTAGTTGCCTACCACAGAGTCTTCTCTGACTATTTTAAGCAGAAAAGAATTTTATTAAAGAATATTGGGTAGCCTGGGGCCTCTCTTGAAAGCAGAGGTCTTGACTCTGAAGTGTGCAGCCATCCCACAAGGAATGTTTTAAGGGAAACTCCATTTTCTCTGTGTCTTGGTAACTTTCAGTATTGGATGCCAGAATTCCGCCCACTTGCGTCTGAAGAAAAAACAAACAGCTCCATCATCATCACATCATGCTTGCCTGAATATGTTACACCAATTCCATTGGGCAGAGCTGCCATTTCATCTGTTCACTTCCAAATCCAAGTTTCATGCATATATTATGTCTGATTGGCAGAGTCTAGATTTCCTGCCTTGTGTTCTAGCCACCAAGCAGTCTGACTCTTATCTTGGGAAGAGATAACTTACAAAGTGGGAAATTGCCTACATAGAAAAAGGGTTTTCAAATACTGTTGTTCAGCAAAACCCGTGTAATAATATGCATGCCTATTGGCCATCAACATGCATCACTGTTCCATGCCTAAACTTCAAAAAATAAAACAAAAAACAATATACTCTCACCTAACAGAATGAAGTTATTCCTCCTATAAAAGAAAACACCAGAATGCTCTCTCCTCATATTCTCGTCATTCACCGCATCCTCCAATTCCAGGATCTATGAGTGTAGTGGTTATCCCTTTTTGCATAACAAATCACCTCCAAAACAACAAACATCTTTTAATTTACAGTTTCTTTGTGTCAGGACTCTAGGCAAAGCTTAGCTGGAAACCTCTGACTCAAGGTCCTTCATTAGGTTGGGGCTGCAGTCTCATCTGAACGCTTAATGAGGGGAGGATCCATTTCCAAACTCACTTGTGTGGTTTTGTCAGAGTTTAGTCCCTTGCATGCTATTGGATTGAGGGCCTCAGTTCCTCACTGGCTTTTATCCTGGGGCCTCAATTCTCTGCCATGTGATCCCCTCCACAGAAGAGCTCACAGTATGACAGCTGGCTTCCCTGAGAGCAAGCAGGCAAGAGAAAGGGAGAAAGCACCCAAGGTAGAAGCCACAGTTCTTTGTAATCTAATCTCAAAAGTGACATCCATTGTTTTTGTGTTGTTTTATTCCTTAGGAGACAGGTTCAGTCCCTTCAAGAAGAAGGGATTTCACAATGACGAATATTGCCGGGGGGGTCACTGTGGGCCATCTTAGGGTTGCCTACCATACTGGTTGATGGCCATTTCTCTCCTCATCCAGTGAAAATTATATCCTGACCTTTTGTAACCCATGATCTAAACTATATTAACCCTAAACAACATTCCCGATACAAAATAGAATAGAAATGAGGAAAGAAGGATACAATTTTGGATAGAATAACACGATGATGACTATGGAGACTGTGTTGCTTTGATAGATATGGTGGGTAGGAGGAACAAAACCCAAGAACAGAATAATTGTCCATGTCAGTGGGAGTAAATCACCGCCCCCTCCACCTCAGAAGTGGTAAAATATAATCAACCTGCCATCAGTAGCTCACTAGTTACCTATTCACCCAGGGGGAATCTGCTGACAGTCTTGTCTTTGTTCCTCTGTATGACGTGTCTTTTTTTCCTCTGGCTACTTTTAAGATTTTTCTCTTAATCACTTATTTGAGCAAAGAGATTATGATGTGCCTTTGTATAGTTTTCTTTATGTTTCTTGTGCTTGGGAATTTTGAGTTTGTTGGGTGGTTTTTTTTTGTTTTTTGGGGGGGGATGGTTGTTGTTTGATCTGTAGGTTTACAGTTTTCATCCACTAGAAAAGTTTGGCCCATGGAGAACTTTGGCCATTATTTCTTCGAGTATTTTTTTTCCTCATCCCCTTCTGCAGGGACTCAAATTATACATATATTAGACCTCTTGAAGTTGTAGAACAGCTCACTGATGCTCTGTTTTTCTGTTTGTTTTGCTTTGCTTTCTTTTTAAATGCTCTTTCTCTCTGTTTAATTTTGGACAGTTTCTATTTCTGTGTCACTAATCTTTCCTTCAATGTCTAATTTGCCACTAACCCCATCCAGGGTACTGTTCATCTCATACATTGTTGTTTTAATCTCTTTAAGTTTGACTTAAATCTTTTCTCATACTGTCCACATTTCTACTTAACTTTTTGAACATCTGGAATACAGTGGTAACTGTTTTAATGTCCTTATCTGCTAATTCTAACATCTGTGTCAGTTTATGATCAGTTTCAATTGATTTTTCTCTTCATTTGGGTCTTACTTTCTTGTTTCTTTGCATGCCTCTTTTATTTGTGAACTTTACCCCTGTTAGGTACTGGTTATTTTTCTCCTCCTATATATATTCTTGAACTTTGTTCTGTGATACAGTTATTTGGAAGTAGTTTAATCCTTTCAGGTTTGCTTTTAAGATTTGTTGAGTAGGACAAGAGTAGGCGGAGTCCAGAGCTAATTATACCACTACTGAGGCAGGTTCCTCTGTTTACCCAATGTCCCATCAATCATGAGGTTATCTAGTCCGGCAGGTGGGGACAGGTACTCTTCTCCGTCCTCTGTGAGTGCTGGGTGCTATTATCTTCCATCATTTCAGGTCATATTCTTTTCTGGGTCTTGGGTAGTTTCCTCACATGCATGAGCTGATCCGAACTCAGCTGAATATGCAATAGGAAGCCTCTGCATATGTCTCTGGTCCTCTGTCTCTGGGCAGCAATCTCCTCTCAAGAACTTTATACTGAGAATACTTTCTGGCAGAGTCTCAGCTTTGCCCCCTTTGCCCCCTCAGTTCAGTGATTTGCTGGGCTCAGCTTGGGTCCCCTCACCCAATGCTGTTTCCTGGAAACTCTCTCGAGGTCGTAAGCTCAAGAAATTAGGGCTCTCTTGTTTGTTTCTTATTACTTGGAGATGACTGTCCCTTATTACCTGATAGCCATGTCTTAAAAACCATTATTTTATATATATTGTCAAGTTTTTAATTGCTTCAGACAAAGGGTAATTCCAGTCCCTGTTATTCCATCTTGCTCAGAAGTGGAAGTGCCCTTCAGAATATGACCGTTATTTATTTTTTTAATTTTTAAAAATGTTTATTTATTTATTTATACTGACGTAACGTTGGTTTATAACAGTATATAAGTTTCATGTGAACAACAATATTTTGACTTCTGTATACACCACAGTGTGCCCATCAACAAAAGTCTAGTTTCCATCCATCGCCATACAGTTGACCCCCTTTACCCATTTTGCTCTCCCTCTGTCCCCTTCCTCTCTGGTAACCACTATTCTTTTCTCTGTATCTATGTGTTTTATTTATTTATTTATTCCTCAAATGCATGAAATCATATGGTATTTGTCTTTCTCCATCTAACTTATTTCACTTAGTATAATACCATCAAGGTCCATCCACGTTGTCACAAATGGCAAGACTGTATTTCTTTTTATAGTTGAGTAATATGCCATCATATGTATATATACCACATCTTCTCTATCCATTCATCCATCACTAGGCACTTGGGTTGTTTCCATATCTTGGCTATTGAAAATAATACTGTGGTGAACATAGGGGTGCATACACCTTTTTGAATTAGTGCTTTTGTATTCTTCAAGTAAATACCCAGAAGTGGAATAGCTAGCTCATATGGTAATATATCTGATAAGGGGTTAATATCTAAAAATATACAAAGAACTCATCCATTTCAACATCAGAAAAACAAACCACCCAATTAAAAAATGAGCAGAGGACCTAAATAGACACTTTTCCAAAGAAGACATACAGTGGCCAACAGACACGTGAAAAGATGCTCAATATCACAAATCATCAGGGAAATGCAAATTGAAACCATAATGAGATACCACCTCACGCCCATTACAATGGCTATTGTCAAAAGGGTAAGAAATAACAAGTGCTGGAGAGCATGTGGAGAAAAGGGACCCCTACTGCACTGTTGATGAGAATGTAAACTGGTGCAGCCACTATGAAGAACAGTTTGGAGATTCCTCAAAAAATTAAGAATAGAATATAACCTTTAAATGCAACATAATCTTTAAATGTAACAAATTTCTATTTTTTTGCACTTGGTTTTCTTACTGAAGTTTAACTGATTTAGAATTTTATATTAGTTTCAGTTGTACAACATAGCGATTCAATATTTTCATACGTTATGAAATGATTACCATAATAAACCTAGTTACCATCCATCACCATACAATGTTATTACAATATTATTGACTATATTCCCTCTGCTGTACATTACATCCCCATGGCTTATTTATTTTATAACTGGAAGTTTGTACCTCTTAATCCCCTTCTTTTGTTTTTACCCAAGTTTGTATAACTAAGAAGGAAGGCAATTCCTGGTGGATCATTTGATTAGTTGTATTTCTTTTTCCTTCACGAGTAGAGTGAAAATTAGAATTTTCAGACAAGACTTAGATAAATTAAGCATGAGTGAATTTTGCCTTATTACTGCCTCCAGCATCTTTCTTTAGCATCTGTCTTTCTCACAATGAGAAGTCAGTATCCCCATGCTGCACTGGGGTCAGTCAGGGTCCCCACTATAGGGGTCACGATAACCAGTTTCTTATGCTTACAATCTTTTCCAAGCTCTCCACAGGTGATCTACTTTAGGTCTTGTTGTTTCAAGTCTCTAAGTTAAGAAACTGAAAGTAAATCTATGTTGATGGATTGATGAATTAACGTGGAATTGTCTTTTCATAAATGAACCTTCTGGAGAGTTTGAACTAGCAAAAGCAACAAACAATGAGGAGAAACGTCAGGTATTGCATCAGGAGATTTGGAGAAGATACCAGGTTGGTTACAGTAGGTTAAAGTTACTCTACTGTTCAAAGGGCTAGGACCAACTTTATTATATCTTCCCAACTTAGGGTTTACCAAAGTCAGTCTCTTTATCATCAAGGTCTACCTTTCTTTCTTTTTTTTTTTTTAATAGGTCTTTATTGGAGTATAATTGCTTCACAATACTGTGTTAGTTTCTGTTGCACAACAAAGCGAATCAGCCATATGCATACACCTGCCCCCATATCCCCTCCCTCTTGAGCCTCCCTCCCACCCTCCCTATCCCACCCCTCTAGGTCATCGCAAAGCACCAAGCCAATTTCCCTGTGCTACACTGCTGCTTCCCACCAGACAACTATTTTACATTCCATAGTGTATATATGTCGATGCTACTATTCTCAGTTTGCCCCAGTTTCGCCCTCCCACCCCATGTCATCAAGTCCATTTTCTATGTCTACCTCTTTATTCCTGCCCCGCAACTAGGTTCATCAGTACCATTTATTTATTTTTTTAGATTCCATATATATGTGTTAGCATATGGTATTTGTTTTTCTCTTTCTGACTTACTTCACTCTGCATGACAGTCTCTAGATCCATCCACCTCACTACAAATAACTCAATTTCATTTCTTTTTATGGCTGAGTAATATTCCATTGTATATATGTGCCACATCTTCTTTATCCATTCATCTGTCGATGGACATTTCTTTCTTAATTGACTCCTATTTATTCAGTCTATATTCCAGAAATTCTTTTTACCTGTCCTGTGACCTCTGAATATATGATACAATGTGAATTTTTGGAATTTCAAAAGCATATAAATATTACACAATAAATGAATCTATCAACCTAAGTTTAATTTGAGAATTCTCTGATCTTTATGAACTTTTATTCATAAATGTCCAATACTCAATGAAGTAAAAAATTAATAGAATTCAAAACAGTTTTCCTTTTACCCGTGAACCAGAGACAAAATGACTCAGTTAAATAATCAAATCAAATATTCATTATATCTGATGACCATAAGGTTTTCCTTTAAATTACAGATATAAACAAAATTTTTATAAAATTATAATGCGAAAAATGATAACTGTGTTAGTGATTTCTTTATAAAATCACAGGGCTGGGTGGTGCATTAAGAGGGCATCCATGGCACCCAGGGGTCCTTCGGTACTGAGAACCTGTGATCACACAGAAGATTAATTCTAGAAAAACACTGTGACTTTACTGTGCTGGCTAAGAAGTCTTAGACACTCACACAGGCCAGGAAAACTTTATAAAAAAATAGATTCTTTTCTAATTCAGAGAATAAATAAATTAGTAATTCCTTAAAAGTAAGATTTATTGAGACAGCTTTAATTCTATGTAGATGATTCTCTTCACTATTTAATCAGCATGTGTGTTTCCCTGGCAGGCTCGTCCTCTGGTGAAAATGGGAAGAGGTTGCCTCCTGAGTCAGCATCACCTCTCAAAACTTCTGGACTGTGATCTCTCAAAAACCCTTGTTCCCATCACTCAGCAGGGAGGCAAATGGGAATCACAATATACTGTTCATAGCTCAGTTCCACCACTATTACCATTATTCACAATTCCACTCCCCAAGGCTAGAAAGGTAATAAAATCTTACCGAAAGTTTGGAGGGACAGAGAGGCTTTAAAATGCGGTAATACAGAGGAGTTAAAATTGAGACTCTGACATTCTCATTCCTCACCCTTTGTACACCCCACAGAGAGGAACGTTTCACTGGCTATTTTTCTCCGGAAGCTGTGGCCTCTGCCAAGTTGACCAAGCTCTCCCCACTCCTCCATTTCTTTCCAAATTCTCTCTTTTTTACTCTCTGACCCCCAAATCCATGGTCACTTATCATTCAAAGTAGTTTAGCCATCATTTCCTTGCACAATCTTCTTAGAAGCCATGCCCTTGGAGCACATGGAGCCTCGCCTTTCCACTCCCTCCAACCAATTATCCCAACTACCATCCAGGTCACTTCCCAGCCAGAGGGACTTCAGTGTTGATCAGAATCATCCTTCACAGGTTAACGACCAATCTCACACTACAGTAGCCTTCACTCCCAGCCTATTTCAGCCACTTACACTCAAGACCACAACTTGTCAAAATCCCTCACTCCCGCTACACTGAATTGTTACATGACATGATAATTATTGACCAGCAACACAAACTGCTTTCAAGGACAGAGTAGGTTTAAATTTTACTAGAAATGAAAGGATTGTGACAGAGCATAGGGTGAACATCTAATTTCAGCAATGATCATTTAAAAAAAAAAAAATCAAGGAAGAAAAGATATGTCAACCAAGCAGTGGATTTCCTTGTTCTCTTTTTAAAATAATTATAGTATTATAATGAACACTTGATTTATCCATTTTTGAAAGACAAATGCAATGATTGTAAGATTTTTATGTGCTTACTATGTGTCTGTGTAAAGCACGCCTGAAGATTCGACCTTTAGTCTTGCAGCAGCAAATGAGGAATAGTTGCATCTAAATCAGATGCAAGATAAGTGAGAATCCCATGTCCCAGACTAAGCACTTGTAATCATCGTTAAAGCTGTCTATGAGTAACTGGGAACTAATGGAATGGAGCTGTCCTGGAGCACGGGGGCTATTCACATCAACCTGGGGAGATGTGACCCACAGAGGGTATAGGCACAGGACTCATTATAAAAGCTGAAAGGACCTCAGAGCCGATGGCTACCCTGGGCTGAAGCTGTGTCTAGTCAACTTTGCCCCTGGTGATGCCACACACCCAGTGTGCAGGATGGCCAGGACATTGAGAGCTGTACCTAGGAAATATGGGACTACTGCCAAGTTGTTTTGTGTGCCATGATGCTTGTTCTGCAAACCTTCTTAAAGATAACCAAAACTGGTGCTTGCTGAAGCCTATGGTGAATTTTGAGTTTGATTGTCAATCTGAAGTTAAGACCTCAGCTACTGGTAGAGCAGAGTGGATGTCGCGCATACATGAATTTATTCAGTCCTCGCAATACTACAATGCAGTTGGACATAATCACCATTTCCATTTTGCAGGGATGGAAAATGCAGAGTTTAAGTAAAATGGTTCAAGGTCACTCACCTTACAATTGAAATAAACTATTTCTCATTTCTTACATATTTTTGAAACTGATTTCTCTCTAATAAGTATATATTTTTAGCATCTTAAAAACAGCAAATACTTATTTAATATTTTTTTCCCTATATAGCTCCTTCTGTTAGCAGAAGCTCTGTGACTTAAAATTTAAGCCCACAATTGTTGGAATACTTATACTATTTTGAAATAAGATTTATTTTAGTACAAATACTATTCTACGGTGATTAAAAATTTTGCCTATTTTTTACATCACATACTGTGTGTTGTACATGCTATACAATTTGACATCCCGCATGGGTTTTTTATCACTTACAATTTTTTGAGAGGCAAAAGTTAACTTCTGAATAAGTGTTGACATTCTTTCCCTCTTTCCTTATTCACTAGAGGAAATTTGGCTTTGTTTGCTCATCCTCCCTACCCCTCCCCTAACCACTATGAAACATTTGATCCTCGCAGCTTTGTTCCTGGGTTTTTGTGATGCAAAATTAATATAATGGAAAAAGAGAGAAATGGAACTTGAAAATCTAGGACAGGGAATTTTGAGAGTAGAGATTTATTTCCAAGAGGCAAGAAAGGGGGGCCTATGAGGACTTCAAAAGAAAGGAGCTTTGGGGAGGCTGAGAGACTGGACTTTGGGAAGTAGTCAGAGATATTGAGAACATAAAAATGGAGAAAGTATTTTTTGCAGTTTTTCTGTGTATTATATTCTGTATTTTTTTTTTCTTAAGAGAGCCCAGGAAACATTTGAATTATTTTAATTTCATTTTGGTTACTGGATTTTGTCTTTGAAAGCATCTCTAGATACCAGAGCATAAAGCAACACAATTTATATTTCAAACATTTTCTTAGTACAAATGTGCTTGATTGATTTCATTAAAGTTATTTCTAATTTCCCACTATATGCAAATGTTATGGCTACCTTGGCATGTTAATCTTTGCCCTAATTTTCAATTATTATTTTTCTCAAAGAGTTTCTAGGTTGTTAGGTATGAACATTCTTATTTAAGGCTTTTGATACACAATGTGAAAATACTTTATAGAACTTCTCTCAAATATTTGTGTGCCCTGTTCCTGTCATGGAAAATAGTCCATAGTGTGGGCTCAATGGTAGTTACTGAATTAGCAAGTGAGGATTTGACTCTTTATCCGTAATTGAGTTTCTCCCTTAAACTTTGGAGGGGCGTCTCTAACTGCCTGATGGACATCTTCACCTGAATGTCCCAATTACGTTTCAAAATAGACAGGTTTAAAGTGTAAGTATGCAACTATGGCCATACTACTCTGAACGCGCGGGATCTCGTCTGATATTGGAAGCTAAGCAGGATCGGGCCTGGTTAGTACTTGGGTGGGAGACCGTCTGGGAATACCTGGTGCTGTAGGCATTAAAAAAAAAAAAAAGTGTAAGTATGCACCCTACTTTCTTCTTTGCCTTTATGATTTCAGTCGATGACATCATAGCATTATTTAAGGTGGGCATGCTGGAGGCCTGGAAGTCATCCTTCACAATACTCCCTTTCCCTCTCTCATTTCTCATCAAACATGAAGCTGATTTCCCCCCGAAATATTTTAAGCCACCCTTGTTTCTTCCTCCTTACTATAACCACACCGTTCAGGTCCCCATCATTTCATTCGAGGTCTCCTACCTAACAGCCTTGCCCTCCAGAACCTCCTCATTGTGGCCATGTCAGTGTTCCTGTTTCAAGTCCCTCAGTGGCTTCCCATGTCCTTCCTGGCACCTCCCAAACGTGTGCCCAGAGTAGGTTACAGGGGTGCTAGAGCCGCAGGCCACCAGGTGGCCACCCTTGCTGCCAACAGTCCTGACTACGTGGTAAGTGTGGTGTGCATGTATTATCCTTTCTCTTTGGACCACGGTGTGAAAACATTTGGGCACCTGTGACTATCTAATCACTGTCCATTGCGGCACTTAAAGCCTTTTCTCATGTGCACCCTGCCCACAGCCCCTCATCTCACGTCACTCCCCCGTTCCCTTTTTCTATTAATAGGTCCCAAATGCACTGTGCCCTTGGCTGCTTCTCACCTTTTTCTTACCCCTGTTACTCCCCTACTCTCCCCGCTTCTTCCCTCATGCCAGTTTTCACCACACTTTAAGAATCAATCATTTACCAACTCCTACTTTGTTAAACTATGGATTAGTGTCTCAAAGTCTAATCTGTAAAAGACATGCATCACAGTCATGTGGGGTTTGTTTTTAAGGAAAAGAAAAAACCTGATTCCTGGGTCCCACCAGGAATAACTGAATCACAACATCTGGATTTAGAACCCATACAAAAAATCCATTATTTAAATGACCCCCCATGTGTTTATTTTACACTTTAAATTGTGTAAACCATTGCTGTACACACAATCTCACTGACCAATTTAGTTTGCAAAATATGGTTACATATATTCCATAAAATAGCAAAAGAAAATAGAGTTACATAAGAAAATGTTGCCTTCATAAATATGAATTCATCAGCTTTGATCAATAAACAGTGAAATATTTCCCAGGAAAAGGACATAATAAAAACTACCCTTCACCTAAAAAATAAACAATTATATTGATGGTATACACACAATTGACCCTAAGAATTAATGAGATATATCTTTGTGACAATCTTCACTCTAAACAATTCCAGTGTTCATGATTACCTATTGAGGGAAAAAAAAGCCTTAGAGAAATGTGCTTAATAGCATACATGGTCAGTATGATATTTAGATTTTTTGGAAGTCAGTTTATTCCCAAAGTTCATGGCTCTTTGAAATTCACCAGTCTCACAACAAATTCCCTTTGAGAATATACAGTATGTTGATATTTGAAATTATACTTGTAGCACATGCACTGGTGATACACAGTCTTTAATACCTTTATTTCTTATGGTTTAAGCAATAGGTCATTATTCACAGGTGGAACCTATTCACAGGCTGGATTGATGAGGTTCCCACTGCATCTCTCTCCTTTGATTATATTTTTTGATTTCTCATTACCCATTATATTTGCATTAATGTTTTTCTTCATCAAGCCCAAAGTCTGGAGGCAGACTCTGATGCTGTTTCTACCCAAAGGCTATATAATTCAGGGCACCAAAAGTTTTAAACTGTCCAGTGTACCAAAATTTAGAAGGTCTCATAAATAGTGCAATCAGTATTTCCAAATTCTGACTGTGCAATTTGGCATTCAAATCTATTTTTACTCAGATAAACTCTTAAAATTTTAATATGGTTCAGTTTATCTTTTAATAATAGCTTCTTATAATAGTGAGTTTGATGCATTTCTCAGGTATTGATACTTAAAATGTAAAGCTTTGCATTTTATTTCTCTTCTCTTTCCTTACCCAGCCTCTCACAGAGGTGTGTGACATTGTGATATAATAAGAAATATTTTTTTTAAGTTTTCATCCATGGTTCCTGGCACATAGGTCTTCAAATTCTTGTAATTTCTTAAGAGCCCTGGGAACATCATTTTTATATTATTTGGTCTTTGTCCTTGGTTCCTGAAATATCGATAGTTCCTGTGATAAAGGTGAAAGCAGTGCCTTGTCACTCACAACAGCCCTTTCAAGCACACCAGTGTTTATGTTAACGAGGTGATTTTGGAAAACCCCTAGATAAACACCTGATGGGACTTAGTTGCCAGGGCAACCAACCAAGGGATTAGAGGGTTGGAACTTTCGTCCCCATCCTCTGACCTCTGGGGAGGAGACAGGGACAGGAAGTTGAGGTAATCACCTGTGATCAATGATTTGATCACCATGCCTACGTAATGAAGCATCCATAAAAACACCCAACTGTGGGGATTTGGAGACCTTCTGGGTTGATGAACCCATGGAGGGGCTGGGAGGGTGGCTCGCCTGGAGAGGGCGTGGAAGCTCCAAGTCCGTCCTTCCACACCTTACCCTGGGCATCTCTTCCATCTGGCTGTTCCAGAGTTGTATACTTTTATAATAAACCAGTAAACTAGTGAGTAAACTTGTTTTCGCACTGAGTTCTGTTAGCCACTCTAGGAAATTATCAAACCTGAGGAAGTGGTTGTGGGAACCTCTTATTTATAGCAAGCGAGTCAGAAGCACAGGTGACAACCTAGACTTGCAATTGGTGTCTGAAGTGGGGGAAATGGGAGTGGGACTGAGCCCTTAACCTGTGGGGTCTGAGCTAGCCCCAGGTAGACAGCGTCAGAATTTAGCTGAAATGTAGGACACCCAGTTGGTGTGCACAGAGAATTGGAGAATTGCTTGGTGAGGGCAAAACTACCCCACAGTTGGTGACCAGAGTGTTGACTGTGTTGGGTGTGAGAAGACTGGTGAATAGAGGGAGAAACAGTTTTTCCTTTCAAGTTTCTAATGATATCAGTAAATGAAATGAGGATGGAGATAACTAGGAATTTATAATATACAAACCGGATATGCTATTGCCTAAATTCTGAGTTGAACTTAACCTCAAAATATAATTAATTTTAGTAGGGTTAATGATTTCAAAGCAAGCTTGATTATATTTATTTTCAGAAAACTTTTCTTCGTATCACAAGACTAGTTTGATTTTTTGGACTAAATTTTCTCTATCTACATCGGAAAAGAATGCCTAGATACATGCACAGATCTCTGACAATACTTTAAAGCGTGATTATTCTCTTTGACAACAATGTGTGAACAGCCTTTATACATCTGTCCAGGCCGCTACAATGTAAATTTGCCTGGAGAACAATGGTATTTTCTATAGTCATTACCTTGCTCATATTAACTGCTTAATAAATATTTGTTGAAATGTTTGTCAATGTCAGTACATTTTTAATATTCATCCTTAATGTTTATTTAAATAAATTTGTATAGAAATTGCCCTCTGGAAGTTGGAAACAAAGGAAAAGTAAAGCAGACCATACTATTTGTTTCAAATATTTTCTGCCTTAATATATACCTGGTTCAAAGACATCAGGCTTAGCCACATAACCTGCTTTGATGAATTAAATATGAGCCAGACTGACATAGGTCACATACGTACTGAAGCCATGACATGGTTCTACCAATGCGCTTTCCCTCTGCTGTGAAAACACCAGTTCTAAAAAGGGATTACCTCTTCAACCTGTGTCTCCGGATGAAGATACATGAAGTAGAGTTACAGTCAACCTGCCCGCAATATGCGGTGGGAACAAAATATAAACCTTTGTTGTTGTAAACTGCTAAGATGTTGAGTTTGATTGTTGCAGCATAATCTAATGAAAGCTGTGTCATACAGGGTGAATTACAAAAACACTCTTCATCTTTATTCCTGTTTTTGTGCCAGTACCATACTGTTTGGATTACTGTAGCTTTGTACTATAGTCTGAAGTCAGGGAGCCTCATTCCTCCAGCTATTTTTCTTTCTCAAGATTGCCCTGGCTATTCAGGGTCTTTTGTGTTTCCATACAAATTATAAAATTTTTTGTTCTAATTCTGTGAAAAATGATATGGAACAGGATAGAAAGTCCAGAGATAAACCCACACACCAATAGTCAACTAATCTATGACAAAGGAGGCAAGAATATACAATGGGGAAAAGACAGTCTCTTCAATAAGTGGTGCTGGGAAAACTGGACAGCTACATGTAAAAGAATGAAATTAGAACATTCTCTAACACCATACACAAAAACAAACTCAAAATGGATTAAAGACCTAAATATAAGACGGGATACTATAAAACTCTTAGAGGAAAACATCAGCAGAACAATTTCTGACATAAATTGCAGCAATATCTTTTTTCATCCATCTCTGAGAGTAATGAAAATAAAAACTAAAATAAACAAATGGAGCCTCATTAAACTTAAATGCTTTTGCACAGCAAAGGAAACCATCAACAAAATGAAAAGAAAACCCACAGAATGGGAGTAAATATTTGCAAACAAAGCAACTTATAAGGGATTAATCTCCAAAATATACAAACAGTTCATGCACCTCAATATAAAAAAAAATAAAA
Organism: Aethalodelphis obliquidens; assembly: GCF_003676395.1. Classification (NCBI taxonomy): domain Eukaryota; kingdom Metazoa; phylum Chordata; class Mammalia; order Artiodactyla; family Delphinidae; genus Aethalodelphis; species Aethalodelphis obliquidens. Next base: position 1,089,147 of record NW_020837968.1, read on the forward strand.
AACCAAACAACCCAATCAAAACATGGGTGGAAGATCTAAATAGACATTTCTCAAAGAAGACATACAGATGGCCAAGAGGTACATTAAAAAATGCTCAACAACACTAATTATTAGAGAAATGCAAATCAAAACTACAATGAGGTATCACTTCACACCGGTCAGAATGGCCATTATCAAAAAATCTACAACAGGGGCTTCCCTGGTGGCGCAGTGGTTGAGAATCTGCCTGCCAATGCAGGGGACACAGGTTCGAGCCCTGGTCTGGGAAGATCCCACATGCCATGGAGCAACTAGGCCCATGAGCCACTACTACTGAGCCTGCGCATCTGGAGCCTGTGCTCCACAACAAGAGAGGCCGTGATAGTGAGAGGCCCACGCACCGTGATGAAGAGTGGCCCCCGCTTGCCACAACTAGAGAAAGCCCTCGCACAGAAACGAAGACCCAACACAGCCAAAAATAATAAATAAATAAATAATTTTTTAAAAAATCTACAACAATAAATGCTGGAGAGAGTGTGGAGAAAAGGGAACCCTCCTACACTGTTGGTGGGAATGTAAATTGGTACAGCCACTGTGGAGAACAGTATGGAGATTTCTTTAAAAACTAATAAAAATAGAACTACCATATGATCCAGCAATCCCATTCCTGGGCAAATATCTGGAGGCAACCATAATTCAAAAGGATACATGCACCCCAATGTTCATTGCAGCACTATTTACAATAGCCAGGTCAAGGAAGCAACCTAAATGTCCATTGATGGAGGAATGGATAAAGGAGATGTGGTGCATATATACACTGGAATATTACTCAGCCATAAAAAAGAACAAAATGATGCCATTTGCAGCTAAAGGAATTGACCTTCGAGATTGTCATACTGAGTGAAGTAAGTCAAACAGAGAAAGACAAATATCATACGATATCACTTTTATGTGGAATCTAAAAAATGGTACCAATAAACCTATTTATAAAACAGAAATTGAATCACAGATATAGAAAACAAACTTATGGTTACCAAAGGGGAAAAGGAGGGGTGATAAACTGGGAGATTGGGATTGACATATATACACTACTATATATAAAATAGATAACTAATAAGAACCTACTGTATAGCATAGGGAACTCTTTTTCAGTACTCTGTAATGACCTATATGGAAATAGAATCTGAAAAAGAGTGGATGTATATATGTATATGGTATAACTTACTCACTTTGATGTATAGCAGAAACTAACACAACATTGTAAATCAACTATACTCCAATAAAAAAATTAATTTAAAAAGAAACACTCTTTACTTATCCAAGCCTATGATTCCATTACTTAGAGTAATCATGGAATCAAAAAACGTGGATCTCACAGGAACCTGGAAATTATATAATCTACCCCCCTCATTCTACAAGTGAGAAATTAGCGTAAAAGATGCATTCATGGATATGCAATTAACTAATGATGGGCCAGGGCCCAAATCTGAATGTCCTGACTCTACTTATTTAAAAATTAATGCTGAATATAAATATTTGTTCTTTATATTAAAAGGAAGGATCACTAAAATTATAGACAGATATGAAATCAAAATAATGAATTCCCTGTATGAAAAAGTTATTGCTGCTAACTCACAACTGATTTTTCCAGTAGTGATGCTTGATTTGCTAAGAGCTATTTCCATTCTCTCTCCTTCTGTTCAGCGCGACAAATTTGAGACCAGCAGATCAGACTGACCAGTACTCGTTGTATACACTTGGTCTCTGTGCGAAGCAAACAGAACCATACTGAGATTGAACAATAAACCCAGCCTCATTAGCACTCTGCTCTCACTAATTTGCCTACAGTGGACTTATTTTAAGGATCAAAGAATTTTGGATTCAGAGAAAAGAATCATTCATTTGGGAATTATCAGCACAATTATGTGAAGAACCAAAAAGACCACAGAAAGTTTAATCTAGGTTACATAGGAGCAAGTTTTGCCTCTGCAGATATTAGTCACAGGAGTGGAATAGCAGTTGAAACTGTAAACATTTTTAATTTGGAAAAGTTTTAAAGATGAAATGGACACTCAGTTATCTAGCACTAATTTTTTTCAAAAAGAAAAAAATACCACCCTGATTTGTAGTGTTTGCCAATTTCTGTGATGCAATTACTTCCACTGTTGCTCATTGAAGCCACCAGCAGTTTAATAACTGGCTTGCAAAATTCCTGAATGTTTTAACATGTCTTGGCTTTTGTGAGCTGGTATGAGGCTTAGAACCTGACAGGTCTGGGATTAAATCTCAGTTGTATCACCTTGTAGCTGTGTTTTAGGTATATCACGTAAGCTACCATGGTCTCAGGTGTCTTAATTGGCTTAATAATAGCTACTTTGTAGGACTCGAGATATGGATAACAAAACCCCTGAGACCTCTCCTACTTTGCTCTTTTTTTGTTTAATCCAGTCCAGCAACGTTGGACACCTTGCAATACCTCAGACACTCTGGGCACACTCCTCCCTCAGGACTAGTTGCCCCTATTTTCTTTGCCAAAATGGTATTCACCCAGATATCCTCATGGCTCAACTGCTCTCTGTCTCTCATCCTTTGCTTTTCTCCAAAGCACTTACTGCCAGCTTATAATTACATATTGTACTTATTTGGTTTTTGAGACTTATCTGGTCTCACCCCATTAAAATATAAACTTCACAATAGCAAGGATTGTGGTCTCTTTGTTTACTACTGTATCCTCTGAGCAGTAGCAAGCATGTAGACTTAATAGTTGAATAAAGGAGTCAATGAAGAAATGAGTGAGTAAACAGTAAACTTTTAAATATGTATTAATTATCCTATCTTGAGGCTAGGGACAACTAATCTTACTTGATTTCCCTGTAGAACCAATAAACTTTCTGCTCCAGCCAAAACATTTTGGCTCTGAATAGTCATGCCCATACCTACTGCCATGCCTTTTCTTATTTTTTGGTCCCATACTGTTATTATTCTAAGTACACTGGCTTCAGTTTCCCTTGTAATAGAACTTTTCTGAGAACAAAAAGAAGGCATGGGAATATATGACAACTTACCTAACACATTGCTGGAAAACTTCGGAGGAGTCACTGCTTTTTATTAAATTGGGAAGGAAACCCTAGAAGACTGATAAAGGGTGTTAATATCAACAACCTAGTTCTAGATGACTAAGTACATTCCTTCCTCCAATTTCACTGTTATGGCAAAATCATAAGAAGAAAATAAAGAATGATATTATATTAATAAACACAACAAATAATACATTTACAACAAAGTAATTTATAACCATTGTTTTGAATTGATAATGAAAGAGAGTAATCTTTTGGTGCCCCAAGTAACAAACACAGTTTGTGAAAGAAAAGTAGGTTAAAGTATTGAACATTCATGTAGGGGAAGAGTGCTAAGTTATTTGTCCCAAGAAAATGTGAAAACACATTTATGCCCAATTCTGGTGCCACTCTCTATATTAACCAGACTCTAATGTCATGAGGAAAATCTATGTGGGAGGAAATTTCTGAGCCCTCAATTCAAAACCAAAGGTTTAATGTGTGGAAGGTGGGGATAGTGTAATGAATGAGGAAAAATAAGAGAAAAATATGAACATATTACACTGAGCACTTATCAAGTTTTAAAAAATCCTTTTATAATTCATTTGCATGTAAAGTTAATTTTGCCCAATAAAAGTGGTATTAATTAAGCAGTTTCATCATAAATCAGAGATTTATTTATAATAGATATCATGGGTTGAACTGTGTCTCCCAAGAAGATATGTTGAAGTCCTAAACCCTGGTACCTGTGCCCTGTTTACTTTATTTGTAAACAGGGTCTTTGTAAATGTAATGAAGTTCAGATGTGGTTATTAGGATGGGTCCTAACCCAATATGACTGATGTCTTTATAAAAAGAAGAGAAGAGCTATAGACAGATGAAGGGAGAACACCATGTAATTATATAGGCAGAGCTTGGAGTGATGCAGCTGCAAGGCAAGGAATACCAGGGATTGAAGACCACCACCAGATGCTGGGAAGAGGCAAGGAAGGATTTTAGAGGGAGCAGGGCCCTGCTGACACCTTGATTTCAGACTTCTAGCCTCCAGAACTATGAGAGAATGAATTTCTGTTTAAGCTACACAGTTTATGGCACTTGGTTACAGCTGCCTTAGGAAACTAATACCATAGCCCCAAATTGGAAGCAACCAAGATGACGTCCAATAGTTGAATAAACAAACTGTGGTACATCTATACAATGGAATATTATCCAGTGATAAAAAGAAATGAGCTGTCAAGTCACAAAATGTCATGAAGAACACTTAAATGAATTTTGCTACCTGAAAGAAGCTAGTCTGAAAAGGCTACATATTTTATCATTCCAATTATATGCCATCCTGTAAAAGACAAAACCATAGAGACAATAAAATGATCGGTGATTGCCCAGGGGTTGGGGACAGGAAAGGAGGGTGAAAAAGGTATATCACAGGGAACTTTTAGGGTAGTAAAACTATTTTGTATACTATTGTAGTGGAGCATTTGTCAAAACCTATAGAACCTTAGAGCACAAAGAGTGAATTTTATTGTATGCAAAGATCCCAGGAAAGAATGTTGATTGTGACACAAAAAAAATGTATAATACAATCACACAGAAGGGGGTGGGGAAAAAGGTGCTGTCCTAAGGAAACAAGCAAAGTGTTAAGACTAAAGACAAAAGGAAATGCACATAAGTAGTGTACTCAAATTGATAAAGGTATTTCTACAGGATTATGGGTTAAGAATTTGACACTCCTATATACTTTACATACTTTTTAAATTATATTTACTGAATTTAAACAATTAAGTAAATGAATGGCAGATGGCAGGTTTCTCACTGTTAGAGTGGGAATTTACAGACAAGGAAGGGGAGGAAGCTAGAATGATCCATGTGGTAATGAAGTTAGAGGCATCAACATAAACTCATGTTTAGCTTAATATATGTACCAAGGTACCTATAGATATATGTAAGGAAATGTGTATATACACACATATATTTCTGTGCTCTATCAGCTGAGATGGCCTGAAAGAAATGATACTCCAGTGGCACCAAGCACACCTTACATTCAGATAATTGGTTTCTATTGCCACTCTCTAGTGAAAAGGAACCAGGGCTCACGGGAGCAATGGCTTATGGTAGGACTGGGGCAGGAAATACACAAGACAAGTCTGGAACATCTTGCAGAGCCAGAAAGTCAGGAAGTAAAGCACCTCACATTGATAGGGAGTGGGATAAAAGAGAACAGGACCGAGTGAAGGAACTCCCAGTGGCCAAAGCTAGAACAACTTGAGAAACAAAACAGTAAAGTAGTATTAGACAGTAAGTATTAAATAGTAAAGTAGTAGCAGTATTAGTAGTATAACCCAGAGTACAAAATAAATATCCATGACTCCATAGTGACATAAATACTCCAATAAATTAATAAACAGTGGAGAAAAGCCAAATCTCCCATGCGGAAGAATCCCAGGTAATTTATGTAGATGCTCTGCTCTCCCAGAGGCGGGCATAATTCTCCTCTCCTTAGGTGTGGGCAGTGCATAGTGACTTCTTTCCTAAGAAGAAAGTACAGAAAGGGAACAAAAAGAAGTTTACAGTGGAGAATCCTGACAAATACCACGTCCCAAGTGATTAAGGTCAACATCAGAAGTCATAAATCAAAAAAAAAAGAAAAAAGGAGAGAGAAGTCATAAATCATGTTGATTGCACAGATCCTTGAGGTGATATCTTGAGAATGACATTTTACCTCTGTGGTCTTCCTCCCAATAACCCATAACTCCAGTCTTACCATGAGAAAAGCATCCCACAAATTCCACTAGAGGATCCTATAAAATACCTAAACAGTACTCCTCAGAATTGTCAAGGTCATCAAAAACAATGCCAGAGGAACTGCCACAGCCAAAAAGAACCTAAGGATACTTGAGAACCAAATATAACATGGTATTCTGAGCGGAATTCCGGAATAGGAAATAAAATATCAGGTAAAAAAATCTAAGGAAATCTGAATAAACTATTGACTTTAGTTAATAATAATGTATCAATATTGGTTCATTAATTGTAACAAATCTACCATACTGAGGTAAGATGTTAATAATAGGGGAAACTGAGTATGAGATCTAGGTGGCCCTCCTGTACCATCCTCTCAATTTTTCTGTAAACGTAAAATTATTCTAAAATAATAAAGTCTTCTATAAAAAATAAAACAATGTAAGAGTTAAAAAATAATGCCAAAATGTCATGAGTAAGGAAGATATTCAATTCTTATAGCAAATGCTATAAAAGTTCCATCATTCATTTACTCATTTAATAACTATTCCTTGAGTGACTACCCTGAGCTGGACAGTAGCTACCCACTGACTAAGGATATATCAGTTAGCAAAACACCCATGGTTTCTACAATCATGTCTTACAACCTCATAGGTAAAACATAAGTCAACGCAAAAGTAATATTTTCAAATTTTGGCACATACTATGAAAAGAAATGCAAATTGTAATGAAAGTATGTATAGTGAAGTTTAATCTAATGTGAACAGGGATGGTGTGAATGGGGAAGATAGATACTCTCATTTTCATTTTCTAAAAGGAGAAATTTGGGCTTCTCAGGGATTTCCAATAAATCAGCAGTAAAATATAAAAGAGAACTAAAAATGCTGATTGTTGTTGTCCTCTCGAATTTCAAAATTTTATATTGTAATACCATTAATGGTAATTTTTGAAAATCACCAAAGGTGAAAAATAATGCAGTTCTCCTGAAAAATCTGATTCGCCTAAAATAAGCATCAAAAATTACAAGCTAAAATTAATTCTGCTGCATGATTCAGGGAACAGTGAGTAACCTTCATGAAGTAGAGAATTCTACTGTAAACTGATGAGATAATTGTTTAATTTATGAAGAAGCAAAGATACCTTTTTCTCACTCTGATAATTCTGTAAGCGCTTTACAACATGCAAAGATGTTAAATGGAATGGTGAATATAAAAGTTTCAAATGTTTCTACATAAGTAACATTTTAAAGAAAATTAGACGATTACTCCCTAATGAATAACATCAACCTTCTCTGACCTATTGAGCAAACTCAATTATTTCTTGATAGCCGCATTAAGACTGAATAAATACGACCATATTTTGTCTTTATAGATTCTATTTCTTTATACTTTAGGTAGATTGGAAAGAAAGCATTCTTTAAAATAACTCTATTCAAATTCAGCTATTCAAATTCAGCTATCCCAAAGTCTTTGAAATTATTCAAATAACTTAAATAATAATTTTATCAAACCACATTTCACTTGTATACTATGACCACACTTTGAATATGGGTTAAAACAATTAATTTTAAATTAAACTAGATGTGGAATTTACATTGACAAATATTCAATTTACCTCCAGATGCATAAAGGACTCATGAAATACCGCTGTCAATCACTTTCCTAATGCATGGTAGCTCTAATAAGGTAGTTTCTTTAAAGCCTTTCACCACAGATTCATGCATCAAGGTCACAGCATGCCCCTTGAAGGACAGCAAGGCACCACTTTCATGAAAAAGTATAGTATGGAGTCAAGGGTGACTCTTTTCTCTTAATTTTAAAAGAATGTATTTCAAAGTTCAAGAAGAAAAATCATTGATTCATTGAACGCATATGATCCAAAGAACTAAAATTTTCTGTGTGCTTTTATTGTGTTCTGAGCAGCACGCTAATCCCTCCGCACTATCCCTTCAACAGAGTCTGTACATGTAAGCTAAGAGCACAGAATCCAGAGTCGGACCTCTGGGTCCTAGTCCCAGGTCCACCGTTCCCTGCAGCGTGGCCTCGGGAAAGTAAATAACCTCACTGTGCCACTGTTTCTTCAGCTATAAAATGGAATTAATGACAAGTTCTACTTGTCATGCAAGTTAAATGGAAATAATGCTTGTAAAGCTCATACTGCTTATTTTCTCTCCTAAATAATCCTTCCGAGGAGAGAGATGTTTATATCTTACAACTCTGATGCCTAAAGTTCTCAAGAAAGATATATTGGGTAGTGTAGAACTTGTGATCACCCGCATTTGAAACAGAGAGCTTGTTGAACTACATACTCATGAGACCTACCCAGACATATGAAATATCTGGGGCTGGACTTGAGAGGCTGCATCTTAAACATTCCAGCTCTCTGCTATGTACCAAAGGCTGAGATACCTGGGATAGCCATCTGATTCTATACAATACGGATGATTATTATCATATCTATCTTATGGTGGAGTTGTAAGGATTAAATGAAATATAACATATATAAAATGCTTAGCAATGTCAGCAACTTTTCCTATTAGCTATTATTTTATTAATATGGCTGGAATATAGGATCTGTGTCATGAGTACTAAGAGTCAAGGGTGGAAAAGAAGGCTGAGGTTGTGAAAGTTTTCAAGTCAGTTAAAAATAAAAGTCTAAACTAAGTGTTTTGACGAGGAAGGCAATATCATCACAACTTGCCGGCAAATATATTAACACAGATAAGAGTCTGCCTGCCTAAAAATTAAACAAAATGCAGCTTCAATTTTTTTTAACTAATAAAAATATTGTGCTAGAGAATATATCAAGTAATTACAAAGTATTTATTTAAAGACTATCAATAAATAATCCCCCACTCAAAGAGAAAGAAGACAAATTATTTGTATGTAATTTCAGTTGCACAGTTGAGCCCCTAAAAAAAGAGATGGTACTCTAGAGGTTACATATTCATCTCCTTAAAAGCTAAGTGCAGCAAACACTAGGAATTAGAGTATACCTTGCATTGGAATTACAAAGGTCTTTGCCATAAAATGTACTGTAACCTGACTTCATCTTGCGTTTTCCGTGTCTTGTCATTTCTTTTGCTCCATTTCTCCCCCCACGTCTCAACATATCACTTCTATGCCTCACTTCCGATTGCATGGGGCCCACTTTAAGTTTCAAGGAGGATGAATACTATTTAAATGACAACTCTTTTCAATAAGTACCACTCTGAAAAAAGTCCTGAGTGTGTGGTATGGTGTTGCGAATTTACTGTTCCTTCTTTTAGTTTGACTTGGTCTTTCTCCACTTGCCTTCAGCTGCCTTAGCTATAGCATCTATTCCTGTTTTCACCAAACCTCTGATATACGCTCAGCTGTAAACCATACAAGTAACACTCTCGCTGGTGCAGCCACAGCAGGTGACCCAGATTACACAACACTGTGTTCTAACACCAAGGAGTCTTGTTCAACAGCAGCTGATCTATGCCTTGCCTTATTGATATTCAGATTCGACAGACACAAATCACATGGCCCCTTTGACAAGCACACATTCTGCCTGTCTTTGTTTTAAGCATGTTCAATAGCTACTGTCCTTCATAAACACACAGCTGAGGCTGTTGGTCTCTGATTTTCCACACTGCCGAACATCCGACATGATTATCTCAGAAACATTACTCTTGTTTCAATTTGGGGAAGTTTGTGGAATATGACAACTCCATTTATAAAACAGAAGCACATACAATAGAAAGGAAGCCCATTTCTCTCTGGCAAAAGAAATGCTTTGAACCATTATCCTTTGGGGAAAATTGAGACTCTATCTCCTTGATTGTGAGAGCAAATGTTGGGACACCAAGTTCTTTAAAAGTGAAGATACATACACAGTATTGGGAATAAAATGCTATATAGCTTATGATTAATTTCCTTTTAAAGGATATCAATTACAAAGTGCCAGATCTATTCCATAAAAGTATAAATACATCAAAAAACCTTCTCTATGTGGCCATTTCAACCTCCTGCTCACCACTCAAAAGACTGAAAAAGAACATTTTCTATTAGAATACTTACTGGAAATCACAGAATCAGAAAATTGTTCACACTGACTGGTCCCACTGATTTGTTTAACACAGGACGCTTGCTCACACCAAATTCTTTTTACTTTTTTTTAAAGCCTTTCATTTTGTAGAACATGCAACACTACACACTTTTCCCATGAAATACTTATAAGTCAGGAAATGTCAGAAGTTCAATAAATGGAAGAGGCTTACTTTTTATGGAGATGAGCAGTGAGAGACTGAGGCAGAAGATGAGAAGGTGGGTAACTGTCTGAAGCGCCATGGTCTCGTGGAGGACATGCTCCGACGTGCTGGTGGTGGTCTGGTCCCTGTCCAGCTCCCGAGCTCTGCCTGACTCAGAAAGAAGCCAGAGTCTCAGAGCCCCTGGGTGCCACCTCTGCCCCTTCCCCTCCTACAGCTCCCTCACAGAAGACTGGGGACTTAGATTCAGAAAGCAGTTGTGATTCTTAGCATCTTACTTACACAGGAGGATGGGGTGATTTTTCAAACCTGGTGCAGACTTTCTTCATGCTGGACTGGAGTCATCCCCCCTCAGACCTTGTGTACTACTTTCCTTCCTTTAACAATGCTGCCTGAAAAGGGCCTGCTTTAGGTGAGTGTCCTGAATCATTCTTAAAAGACGAATTAATTTCTGATGACCGTCTTGGCACACAATCATTATGATCTGACAACTATTAAAGGAACACCCTGTATTTCTGTATATTTACCTTCATCTTCAGAACACAATTCACAGACACGTCACCTTTTCATAAACATGCTCTCACAACTCAGTCAGATTACGGTTGTTGATAAAATGGACAGAGTTCTGGAGACTATTTAGAAGCAGTTTTTCTTCCATAAATCTAGAGCCCATTCCTAATCCTGTTCATGATATTTATAACCTCTGGGGTTTCTTGAATTTTTGCTTTACCATAATTGTTGAATGCAAATATATTTGCTTATTTTTTATATATACTTATGCTAAGTACTGTGGTATTTTTCTTCAGATTAAATTGTTCAAGTCCTTAAGACTGTATTTTCCTTGGACACTTCACAGAAACATCTATAGTTAAAGTCAGATGTCTTATTCTCTAAGGTTAGTGCTAGTACATGGCCTTGCTCCGTTGTTAAAACTGGCTACTTGTTACACTCAAAACGCAATTTACATTTCAGATTTTGTGTAAAACTTGAGAGCTCTGTCAGAAGTTTATGTATTTTAAAGTCTCTATATTTCCTGCTTGTGTATCTAAATAGGGAATAATATTTTGATGGCTTAATGTTTCCTACTAATGTTATATGCTGACCCACTCCCAGAGGATTTTACTTGCTATAGTGGGGCTTATCCATTTTAGTTTTTTATTTCTTACAGAGTTCATGATAGTTATTGTTTTTAAAGATCTTCCCCTATAATACAAATAATTTAGCTTGAGCAATTTAACAATTAGAGTAAAATAATTACAGATTATAGAGGCAGTATTAATCCTCTATTCTAATCCCTGTATTTTATCAGTTAGAGAATGAAAATGCAGAGCAATTATACTGTCTGCCCAGAGTCATCTAGAAAGATATGGCAGAGTTAGGCCTAGAGTCTCCCCATTGATTTCTAGAACATTATGCCTTCAATAAACCCTATGGTTTCCATTTTCATCTTTATTCTTACATATCCCTTTATGCTTTTTGCAATGTGGACTCTGGGAAATCCACATACTAGAACGATCAAATCTTCCATCTGTCCTAAAAAGGCCTCCAGGGAGAGATGAATAGGCAGAGCACAGAGCATTTTTAGGGCAGTGAAAAATGCTCTGTATTATATTATAATGATGGATACATGTCATTATACTTTTGTCCAAACCCACAGACTGTATAACACCAAGAGCAAGCCCTAAGGTAATGGACTTTGGGTGATTATGATTTGTCAATGTAAGTTTATTTAATAAAAAATGTACCATCTGGTAGGTGATGCTGACAATGGGGAAGGCTCTCCATGTGTCGGGGCAGGGCGTATATGGGAAATCTCTATACCTAACTCTCAATTTTATTGTAAACCCTGCTGGCACAGTGGTTAAGAATCTGCCTGCCAATGCAGGGGACACGGGTTCGAGCCCTGGTCCGGGAAGATCTCACATGCCGCGGAGCAACTAAGCCCGTGAGCCACAATTACTGAGCCCAAGTGCTGCAACTACTGAAGCCCGCACACCTAGAGCCCGTGCTCCGCAACAAGAGAAGGCACAGCAATGAGAAGCCCACGCACCGCAGCGAAGAGCAGCCCCCGCTCACCACAACTAGAGAAAGCCCGCGCACAGCAACGAAGACCCAATGCAGCCAAAAATAAGTAAATAAATAAAAATTTTTTAAAATAAATAAAAAAATAAAACTGGGTTCCACCATGGACCTCATGGACCTCAAGGCTAAGCGAGTGACAATGTACAAGACCACTTGATAGACTGGAGAGGAAATGAAGGGCTCCAGGCATAGAATCTGACGGTTCTAGAAAACTTTCTGTAAAGTTGTGTTATGAGTGTCACAATTAGAGGCAAAGAAAATTTGGGTTTTTCAAAAGACAAAATTATCAAAGATAATAAGTGGTTGGGGAAACATATTACACAAAGAATGTTTGAAGAAATTGTATACGTTGAGCTTGAATATAGGAAAATAATCAGATATAGCTATTAAACAAAAGAGTGAATGGCTACTATGCGTCAGATTTGGGGCAAGTTAGGAAATCTTTACAAAAGAAGTAATATTTAAGCTGAATTTTCAAGTGTGGGTGAAACAAATAAATAGAGGGAAAGTGGTGTTTAATGGCTTTTCAGGAAAAGGGCATGTGTATAGGAATAGAGGCATACAGTGTATGGGCAGATCAAGGAACTGAACATATTCTGATATTGCAGAAATACAAGTATGAACAGGGCAATGTCAGCACATAAAACTCAGTAAACCACAAAATCAAGGTAGTTTAACTTCTAATATGAAGAAAGGAAACAATCAACAGGTTTTAAACAGTGGATTGGCATAATTTAATTAGGTTTGCATTTGGAAAGATAACTCCCATGGTCACATGGCAATGACTGGCAGAGGGCAGATGAGAAGCATGGAAACCAGTGAAAAGGATGTTGTCATAGCCCACAAGAGAGCGATGGGGCCCAAACTAAATCAGACAGTGGGGAGAGCAAATGAAAAAAAAAAGAGTAAAAGTAAACTAGATAGATCGAAAGGACTGAGGTAGAGAATAAGGCTGCAGAAAAGCTATAATTTTTCCAGCTTGGGCACTTGGGATAATAGTAATGCACTCACAGAAATAAATAATATAGACAAGGGCTTCCAAACAAGAAGGAGCAAGCACTCTCCTCCAAGTCAAACACATTGAAATACATGCATTTGGACAAACTATAACTTTTGTAAAAATACATAGGTTAGCTCTAAAAAGGGGGGGAGGGGAATATCCAATTGAGACAGAAATCTCTTGCCTTTTGGCTTCATGCAGGGGACGAATTCCAATTCCTCCCATTGGCTTTGGAATGCAGATTGGAAGCAGGACTCCTACTCTTGAACGTGGATAGATGGCTCCCTGTGAGAAACAGGAACCCAGACCTGCCCCATGTGTGAACCTACACCATGTGGAGGTCTCAACTTGCACTGAACATGGGGTGCAAAATTCTAAGCCAAAAATCTTATTAAATATAAAAAGGAAAGAAAGAAGTACTTGTTTGGAAATAGGAAAATCAATGGTCCAGTGAGAGTAGCCTGATAGGAACCATTGTGTGGGAATGCTGTAACTCACTGTTCACACAGGGTTCCTGTGGAAGGCAGCCTCTACTGAAGATAAGCTCACAGTCTAAAACTATGGATAAAACTAGAAACCCGCTGCCATAAGAGACAGAAGACATGACAAATGGAAACATTCACACTCAAAAGACTCAAAGAAAATGGAGCTATCAGAAGAGACTTTAAAATAACACTATAAAATGTCTGTTTAAAATTTTTAAAGAGATAAAAGAATGCATGAAAAACAATTAGGCCTATTAGAAAGTGAACCAAATATAAATTCTAAAAATGAGAAGTAGTCAGTGAAATAAAAAAATTCAACTGATGGCTTAAATGGTAGACAACACTACACTCAGCTAACTAGCAGATGGTTCCGAAGAATTCATCCAGAATAGAGCGGTATGAGATAAGGAGATGGTCCAAAAGAATGAACAACGAAGAGAGGTAGAAAGCTCTATTCCAGAAGAACGAAGGAAGAAAATGGGGAGGATGTAATTCCTAATGGTATATATTTTTTAAATATGAGAAAAAAAATATGACTTCTTGAATTTAGAAAAGCCCACTGAGTCCCTAGAAGATACCATATTTAAAGTGCATCAAAAATAAGTGAAATAAGACAAAGTGAACAAAATAAAATCTTAAAGGTCAATATTTGTCTTTAAAGTTAAAAAGTCTACAGTGGAATGACAGTAAAAAGTACTGAAGACTTTTCATCAATAAGCTAGATGTCATAAAACAAAGAATATAGGAGGAGATGAAGGTGTGTAGATATAAATGATAAGTACGGTTATAAAATATGTTCAGTTTGAGGTGCCTATTCAAAAGCAAGATGAGGATATGTGATAGGATCTGGAAATACAACTCCAGAATTCAGGACAGCAGTTCTTCTTGGTGGAATAGATAGGTATCATATTAATGTACAAACATTTGCTGAGTGCCTTTTGTATACCAGACACCAGAGTAAACATCAGTAATTCATATATATATATGTTAAGACAGGCTCATTGCCCTTATGGATCTACACTCTAGTGAGCAGATGCAACCTAGTGAGAAAAAATACTTCATCATTCAGTTACTTGAGGTTTAAAATTGACTTAATAGAGTGCAAAGAGCACTGGTTATCTTCAGCTGATTACCTGCTCTGGACTGCAGATTCTTTCCTGGACGCTCTCTCGCTTAATACCCACAGAATCGAATCTCCATAAAGTATATGATGTTATCTCAATTCGACAAAAGAGAGGCTGAGCCAGCCAGGTCAAACATATAATAAGTGATAGAGTTCAGATTCAAACTCAGTTCTACTAATCTATTGTTCTTAATTCTTGGCATGATGGTACTTATTTTTAATTATATAAGTAAATTATAAATGTATTCTTGTAAAAGTACTCTAAGAATCTTTGATGAATACCAATCTCACACTCCTCCCCAGAAATAACCATTGTTATTGTTTGTGAAGATTGTTTTACACCATTCTAGACTACAGGTTGACAGATATATAGATGACTGATTGATAGACTGATAGACAAATTATTTGGCTTTTCATTTTTTTCTTTTTAAATAATATTATAGTATGTGTATTATTATGCAACTTTCTTTTCTCACTCAACAATATGTCTTGGGTATTTCTGCACATTATTAAATCTACCTAGCTCACACTTTTTTGTGTGTGTGTCTCCAGGGGGTCTCGCTCCAGGTGTCTATGCTGACCACACAGTCAACCTCCGCCCCATCCCGGGCCCTCCTCCCTGGACCCACTTCCCAGGGACCTAGAGACCGCCCCCCATCCAGGGCCCTCAGCCTTATCTCCAGGATCCACAGGGCTGACAGGGTCCAGCCGGTACCTGGTCATAAGGGACTTCTCCAGCAACTGTCTGCACAGATCTGCGCAGAGCTGGAAACTCCTGCGCCTAAAATAGCTCCAGGCCAGGAGCAGTGGCTCCATCTCCAGACCACAGCGGCCAAGGGTCACAAAGGACCAGGACCTGGTCAGGGAGGGCAGGGGCCGAGAAGCAGGTGGTGTCCAGCTCTCCAGCTCACACTTTTTTTTTTTTTTTTTTTGCAGTACGCGGGCCTCTCACCGCTGTGGCCTCTCCCGTTGCGGAGCACAGGCTCCGGACGTAAGGCCCAGCGGCCATGGCTCACGGGCCTAGCTGCTCCGCGGCATGTGGGATCTTCCTGGACCGGGGCACATACCCGTGTCCCCTGCATCAGCAGATGGACTCTCAACCACTGCGCCACCAAGGCAGCCCTCCGGCTCACACTTTTTAACTCCACATGGCATTCCACAGGATGGATGTACCATAGTTTAACTATTTCTTTTTCTGGGTGTCAGTGTTGTTTCCAATTTTCTCTATGCAAACAATAATTTAACAATAATCATTTTACACACCTCTCTTGTGCAAATGCACAAGAGTTTCTCTAGGGCAAATGCATAAAAGCAGTAATTTTAGGTTTTAGAGTATGTTTAGGTATTTCCTAACACACAAATTTCTACTTTATATGAATTCCCTTTTGCTGGATCTGATAAGATCTTGTCTTTTGAAAATAATGTCAGGGACTTCCCTCGCAGTACAGTGGTTGGGACGTCGCCTTCCAGTGCAGGGGGTGGGGATCTGATCCCTGGTCGGGGAACTAGGGTCCCACATGCCTCGTGGCCAAAAGGCCAAGGCACAGAACAGAAGCAATATTGTAAAAAAATCAATAAGGACTTTAAGAATGGTTCACATCAAAAAAAAAAAAGAAAAGAAAAGAATGTCAAAAATTATCTTTACTAATATAAATTTAAGTGGTCAATATTTCTTACAGAGGGCTGATAAATATGGCAAATTTCATAGGGCAATTTTAGATGTAATCCTCTAAATAATTTCAATATCATAAATTGTAACAAGATATAAATAGAGCTTAAGGATCATCTTAACACTGGGTTTTGATAAAATACTGTCAGGAGATTCTTGTATTTAATTCATTTTAACCCTGTGGTTATTATTCTATTTTGGATTCCTACAATCTAATATTTCCATTTTGCATTATTTTTGTTTATGCAAATGATCTCTATTATTAATGATGATTTCAGTAATCTTCCTCCCAAACGCTGACTATTTTCATAAGTAAAGGTTATTTGTAAATTATATCCAAAAATAAATTTCATATCAAGTTTAAAATCTATTTATTCAAAGAGTAAGAGCTATTTTTGAATCCTGAAAAGTCTTTTAACCTTTATTCTTTTTTATTCATCTTATTGTTTTCTGATTATATATCACTGATGTTTATAATGTTATCCATTTTCCAGTAGCATTTACTAAGTTAGAGAGCTTTTCATTTGTGATTGCTTTGTTTTAGATTTTGAAAAATTATAGACTATAAAAACAAAAAAGAAAGCTAGATTCCATGAATGGATTTTAGTTGCTGGTACAATCTCTTATTCAACTAAATAAAATAAACATTAATTTAATATGAGCATTATCTATAGTCTGTATAGATAATACAGACTCTACAGATTTATAGATAAGTACGTCTCGGCTTCCTTACAAGTACAAGAGAAATGATATAAAAGGAGAGAAAACACTCTATTGATTACTACACCAGAGTGTACCCAATACCAACACTAAGGCTTTCTCTTTCACAACACCATAGCCCCACAAGGAGTCAAGGACTCCACCCTGTTTCAGGGAACCTTCCAAGTGTCCTGGTTTTTTAACAACAAGGAGTTAAGGACACATGGGACAGCTGGGGCCAAGTATAGACCAGAGTCACTGGGCATGAAACAGAATTTTCTGTTACATAATCAACAGGCCACAGACAGTTTTCAAAGGAAAGTCTTCTAGAATAGCCTGGAGAATAGCTGACCAACTCTTTCACATAAGTAATGGATAATATATGCACACAGGGATGGACAGGCATGGTTTTAGACGTTGGTTTAACATCCCCATGGCTCTCTCATAATTAAGCTGACTCTCTCATCTCTTTCTAATCGATTCCCATGCCTCCCACCCTCAACCAGGTCTAACTTGCCCTTTTGTCTCCTGTCACTGCCTCTCCAGTTCCAAGCCCTATTACCCTCTCTCTATGCCTCCAGATCAGATGACCTTCATCTAATCTCCTCTGGGGTGGATGCTGAGTCCCATATTTTAGAGAGTCCAACATACTACAGATATAAATATATATATAAATTAAGAAAAAAATGAAAAATGACAAAATTATACATGACAAGGGAGATACAGTGATTTAACTCAGAGGACTTTTTTTAAACTCTAAGAGATCACTTTTTACAATTCTGTGTAAATAAATATGGAAATCTAGATTCAGTGCATAATTCCTTAGAAAAATACATATTACCAAAACTGAATCCCTTAGAGACAGAACTAAATAATGTTCTTGTGTGTGTGTGATTTATCGAGCAAGGACCAGCTAAGGAAAGCACCACTGTATATTTTCTCCCATACTCCTCTCTCTCTCATTCACCAATTCCCACACTCCTGCTCTGGAATTAAACCTCTCAATAAAACATTAGCACTTAAGCCTTGCTTCATTCCAGGAAATCCAAGCAAAGGCACACAACCTGATAACCTGTTAAAGAGACTCTGTTTTAAAATGTAGGTTTTATTATTATTCAGGTATAGTGAGGCCAGCAGATCAGAAGATGATTGCCACTGAAAAGATGGTTTGTATGTTATTCACAGTTCCCAAGAGAAGGGACACCTCATGCTAGGCAGGGCCACACAGGAAGCACCATGGTCATCCAGGAGGCAGAAGGAACAGTAGGAAAATGTGTTCCTTCCTGTTTCTGCAGGAAGGAACAGGTGAGGCAGGGTAAGCAGGTTTCGTTTAGAAGATATAAAAGGAATGGGTGAGGCAGGGTAAGCAGTCTAGCTGGAATAATTGCAGCAGGCTCTGGGGTGTAGAGGTCGTCTTTAGTGGTGTGGTCCCTGATTCTGGAGTGATCTGGGCAGGAGAATAGTGGTCTGGAGTATGAGTCTGATAAAGGAAGTGGTGGGGTGTGGGCTCTGAATTGGTTAGTTTGCATCTGAAAGGCATGCTTGCAGAGGAGTCTTACTATTTCTAGGAATTGGCTAGTCCTGGGAGGGGCACTTTCTCAGTCTCTCCAAGGTCAGAAAAAGATATCAAAGCATTGGAAATACAGAAAATGAAAAGGTGTGGTGAGTTCAGACACTCAGTAACATCCAAAACAGTGGATGAAGTTGAAATCTCAAAGTTCTGTGTAGAAAGTTTGTGAAGGATATATTTTCTGTAGAATATATACCTATGTAGTTATATAGTAGTTATAGTTAGGTAGACAATAAATAGAAACATGATAGATAGATGATAGATAGTGCAAATTGTCACTCACCATCTGGTCTACAAGGATTGAGTCATTAGCCACTGCATTTGCTGACCTATGGAACACCCTGAAAGAAATTCAGGGTGAAGATCAGGAATGAGGCACTATGTGCTCTGGGGAAATAGGCCGAATAGGCCCTCAGATAATTAGAAATACTTCAGAAAAATTTTTTTAATGAAACTGGACTCTTGTATCTCCTCATATTAAGAAAAGTACTAAGATCATTAACTGAGATATCTGTTCCTTGTGATTAGCAGTAACCTTCTACCAAGATATATGCTGATTACATGTACCCCTTTTCTAAAATCACATATATACCAGCCTCTTCCCCTACCTCTTTGAAGCAGTTTCTCAGAGCTGTAATGAGAGGCTTCTCCCAGGCTATAGTCCTCATAAGACACTGAATAAACTAAGCTCACAGCTCTTACATTGTGTGTGTGTGTGTTTTCAAGTTTATAGTTTTGGCAACCACAAAAGGACTCAGAGCAAATTCAGAACCTCAGGAGGTTCCAAGTTGGTCCATTCAGAACAGAAATTCAGCCAGTGGTCATGCCATGAGGCACTGGGCTAGACCACAACGGGGAGAGTTCTGACATGATATACTTAGGATATTCAGGGTTCCAAGACCATGGACTGGGTTCAAAACAGGGACTTAGGCCCAGAGTGAGAAAGGGAGACAAATCAGCAAGTCCAGGCAGAAGCTCAATGTGCTGAAAAAGTGTGAGAGGAATTAAAGTGAAAGAATAAGCCTGATAGTCATGTGAGAAAACATGCTAAGGGCAATAGGACTAACTCTGGTTCCCAACTTGTACTGCTTTGGCAAAAACGTCAGCGGCTCTAAGGGGCTGAGTCTGCACTTTGAAATTCCCTAGCGAATAGGTGAGACAGCCAGACCAAAGCAATAGACTGACAGGTGGAAGAGTCCTTATTTCTCCAAAATCGGCATAGGTGCCAGTAATCCAGATGCACTGGATGTGGGTGCCTTCTTACAATTATTAATGCTCATTTCCAACCAGGATCTGAACCATGACAGGTATTGATTCTAAGACTTTTTTTTTTTGGATGTGGACCATTTTTAGTCTTTATTGAATTTGTTACAATATTGCTTCTGCTTTATGTTTTGGTTTTTTGGCCACAAGGCATGTGGGATCCTAGCTCCCTGACCAGGGATCGAACCCACACCCCCTTGCATTGGAAGATGAAGTTTTAACCACTGGACCTCCAGGGAAGTCCCAACAGGTATTGATTCTTGATAAATATTTTTCTTGGCTAGATCCACATCTAAGAGTTAGAATACTTAGATTATAAGTAACAGGTAACCTTAAGAAAATAAAGAATTCAGGGCTTCCCTGGTGGCGCAGTGGTTGAGAGTCTGCCTGCTGATGCAGGGGACGCGGGTTCGTGCCCCGGTCCGGGAGGATCCCACATGCCGCGGAGCGGCTGGGCCCGTGAGCCATGGCCGCTGGGCCTGCGCGTCCGGAGCCTGTGCTCCGCAGCGGGAGAGGCCACAACAGTAAGAGGCCCACGTACCGCAAAAAAAAAAAACCCCAAAAAAAGAAAAGAAAGAATTTATTGGCAGAATACTCAATGCCTCACAGGAAGATGAGAATTTAGGAGAACAAGTTTGAATAGAGCGAAACCATGGTGGTGCTGAGTCAGGACAATAAGAATCGCATAATTCCGTGAGGATAATACCACTCACATGAATGAATTTGAATAATCTCCCCCATTCTGTCAAAGTCAAGGAAGAGGGAACCAGAGTGGCCTACCTAAGTAAGGCAGGGCTGTGCACCTTGATTTGCCATGCAGTGCTACCAAGCTACACCAAATGAAAAAGCAAGAACTCCCCCAAAGGAATTTAGGATGCTGCTGTCAAATGACGGGGAAATGGATGCTGGCAACCAAAAGGAGCGAATGCCCATTATAAACCTAAAGAGAGGGGCTTCCCTGGTGGCGCAGTGGTTGAGAGTACGCCTGCCATGCAGAGGACACAGGTTCGTACCCTGGTCCGGGAAGATCCTACATGCCGCGGAGACGCGAGGCCCGTGAGCCATGGCCGCTGAGCCTACGCGTCGGAGCGCTCCGCGGGAGAGACCACAACAGTGAGAGGCCCCCGTACCGCAAAAAAAAAAAATTAATGAAGAATCCATGACAAGGCTGAGCATCCTTAAGAGGTTTTTAAATTTAAACAACGACAAAATCCAATGAATAAATCACTGTACATTGTCACATAAAAATTACTCCCCATTGAAGAGAATGCCCACCACAAAATTACTAGATATATTAAAATGTACTTATTTGTGTTACAGAGTTATGCAAAAGTTTAACTGAGAGATATTTTCTAGAATTGTAGAGAGAACACAAATATAAATTTGTGAAGTCACATAATAAGATAAAGGCAATGATTCAATTAATTTATTGGCATATTATGAACTCACTTTATTCAAACCCTACAATTGCCTTTGAAATTATTATCTTTCATAAAGATATATATAGACATCTTTTTTATTGAAGTATAGTTGATTTACAATGTTGTGTTAGTTTCTGGTGTACAGCAAAGTGATTCAGATATATATATATGAATATATATATATATATATATATATATATATATATACACACACACACACACACACACACACAAGCGTCTTTGTAAAAACTGACTTCCTGAGTTCAGGGGGCAGTCCTGATTCTAGTTAATCTATGTCCCTACTCAGAAATTAAAACAGATGAGGCTCTTTTGCTCCTTCTCCTCATTCAATTATCACCACCACAGAAAAGCAGAAATAGCAACAGAGCTGGGATTTGAGTAGGAGAGACAATATAAAAAAATACATTCTATTCATATCATAAATCATTGTGACACTACTAAGAAAAAAACATGAACAATTCTGACAAGTTGTCATCACTGACATCAATATTAATTTCTAAAATCCTTAGTGGACTAAAACTTTCAGCACCCTATAGTACTTTTTTCTTCTATTTTGCTATAAATAATGATTACATAGAATTTTTTGTGCATCACTCAGGACAAGGGAGGGCAAAGGAGTACAGAGGGATTCATGTGAGGACCCTGGTCTTCAGGGGGCCCGGGTACTACACCAGGTGAATAACTGTAAGGTCCACGAGCCTGCAGAATCTCCAGGAAGCTTTTTATCAAATACTAGGGCTGTGGATTTCTTCCCAATAATTATTCTTATATCTGTAAATAAATGCATCTACCTCTCTGTGGAGGAGGAGAAAAGATGTATGAATTGGGAAGCTGAAGAGAACAGAGTGGAAGCTCAGAGTCTGGATGCATAGCTACCCAAAGCTTTATCACCATTTCCATCCCCAGGACATTTGGGATGAACTCTGAGACTATTTCAGCACCCAAGTGCTCAGTACTGAAAAAACTCCCCAAATCTCAGATTTATAATTTCGACCTCACTGGCAGTGGCAGAGGAAGGTATCAGCACAAAGAGCTGTTAATTCTTTAAAACCTTGATAGTTTTAGCAAATGAAACTATAGCCTTAAAAATTCAAACCCACTAAGAAAAAATTCAAAACAAACAAATTTAAGAGTTTTGTTAGTTTACCAAGTGAATCTTTGCTTTGTAAAGGATAAACCCATACACTATTTTCCTTCCAAAAGTGCTGGGGTTTTTTCCTTCTTTATAAAACACATTTTGTGTGCAGTATGGCAGATATGAGCACTCAAATCTAATTCTATTGTTACAACATTCAAAATCATTTGTTAAGTCCCAAATATATACAGGTTTGGAGAAAACACAGATAAATTAACCCAGTTATTTACATTAAGAGCTCATATTAAAATCGGTGTAGGGGCTTCCCTGGTGGCGCAGTGGTTGGGAGTCCGCCTGCCGATGCAGGGGACACCGGTTCGTGCCCCGGTCCAGGAAGATCCCACATGCCGCGGAGCGGCTGGGAACGTGAGCCATGGCTGCTGAGTCTGCGCGTCCGGAGCCTGTGCTCTGCAACGGGAGAGGCCACAGCAGTGGGAGGCCCGCGTACCGCAAAAAAAAAAAAAAAAAAAAAAATCGGTGTAGACAACCACGAATACAATGAATTGTAACATAATAAGATAAATGTTTTAAAACATGTTCAAAGTGCTATGAAAGCATGAATGCAAAAGTGATTAATTCTGCCTGAAAATTCAGAGACAATTTCCTGGAAGAGATGTCATTTTAAATGGACTTTTTAAGAATAAGTAAAACTATGCCAAGAAATAATGTGTGATAAAATTATTCAAGACCCAGGAGACAGCAGAATATATGAATGTATTGATGGAATCAGCAAATAACTGGGATTAGCTTGACCAGGGGATGCTCAGAGGGAAGTATTGAAAGATGTCTGGACGACGTGGACTCAGCAGGTTTTGTGACCTGGAATGTCATGCCAAGGAGTTTGGAGGGTCAACAAAGGGTCATAAGGAAGGGAGTAATATAATTAGATGAGTGGTTTAAAGTTAAGGATGATAATCCCAGCTGCAGTGTGATGAATAAAGTGGAATCATCTGGATGATAGGGACTGTGGCCATTTGATGCAGGAAAAGGGGGGGGTACAAGCTACGGTCTGTGGAACAACTCTAAACAGCTGCCTATTTTTATATTACCTGCAAGCTAAGAATGGGATTTTACATTTTTAAATAGTTTCAGGTTTTTAATAGAATAATATCTAACACATAAAATGTAAAAATTATATAAAATTCAAATTTCTGTGTCCATAAATAAAGTTGTATTTGAGCACAGCCATGTATTCACATCCATGTTGTCTACAGCTGGCTGCATTCACAATACAGCAGCAGAGCTGAGCATTACAACAAAGAACACGTGGTCCACAAAACCGAAACTATTTATGACCTAGCTTTTTACCGAAAAAGTTTGCTAATGTCTGATCTAGGCTATAAACAAACTGGATAGCTAGGTCCAAAATGAGTTATATTCAGAAAGATTCTACCACCAGTAGTAAAGTATCAGCATCATTCATCGTTCTAGATGATTCTACCACCAGTAGTAAAGTATCAGCATCATTCATCGAAAACCATTCATCGTTCTAGATATTAACCTAGTTCAAGTTCTGGTAACTGATAAAAATCCTGAATACAGAAAAATATCACTACAAGAGAATATTGGGTGAGCTGGCAGTAAGCAGATAATCTAACTCTCCTTCTTCCTAACACCACAATACCAACTGAAATGATTTTTTAAAAACATTAAAATATTGGAAAACCCCATATTGCACTGAAGACTTGGGGAGGAAGCTAGCTCTATGCGACAAATTTCAAGGAATTTCTAACAGAATGTTTTTAAGACAAGACTAAAGAAGCCAGGGAGAGTCAAGCACACAGCTTCCATTCTGGAGAAAGTGATCTTATTTGGCAGGAAATAAGTAAAAGAGATATTTTGAGGAACAGTGATTAAAAAGCACAAGACTCAATGTCAGCCAGTCCTGTCTATAACTCCATCTCTATAACTTCATTCACTAAATGTGTATTTAATGAGTATTGACTGCATACCAGGCAATTACATGATATTGCACAAGCTTAACATCGCTGAACCTGTTTCTTAAAAGGCACCTTATAGGTCTGCTCTGAAAATCAGATCACAGCCACCTCCAACATTCTACAACAAGGACAACTACAAACACTTCTATAGAGCTTCCTATGTGCTCAGCATTGTTCTAAGCACCTTATGTGTTCATTTATTTAAATCCTTACGACACCATTTTATAGATAAGGAAACGGTAGTAAACGAAGTTACGTAAATTACACGAGGTTTCACAGCTATGCAAGTAGAACCGTGATTGCAAATCAGATGGTCTGCGTACAGGGCCCATATTCTCAACCACTGCGCTGCACTATTTCTTCAAATCAAATAAAATATGAAAAGCTGCACAATGTCTATGTTTTGATTGTTTAGTAAATGGTGGTTATTTCCATATTTTATGGAATTGCTTTAATCACTGATACAGAGGTGAAGGCTACCAAGTGGACAGAATGGAGGATAGATGGAAATCACTTTGCCTGAAAACCTTTATATCAAGGGCATTGAGAGAAGCTCACCAGGAAAATCAAGGGAAAGAAAAACCTATCACACAGAAAACAACATGGCAAGGAGGCACTTGTAACTAAGGTGGGGCTCTTCCCTGATGCGAAAAGCTGTGGTCCCACAAAGGATGGGAAGAAGAATTGAAAATCATTTTCAAAAGATTTTTCTTTGCCTAATGCTATTCATCAAGATAAATTTCTGATGGATGAATGATTTAAATGAAAAATATAAGACAATAAATAATGCATAATATAGATACAACTATGTAATTTTGGGATGGGGAAAACTGTCTTTAATACAAAAACAAGCCCTTTAAAGAAAAATTATTAATATATTTGATCTGGTTGCAAAGCAGATGAAAAACTGAGAAAAACAATGGCAAGATAATTCCAGGTGGGCTTCCTCCCATCACAGGGCCTCTGCACATGCTATTCTCTCTTTGTGTAAATGCTCCCCTAATTCATCCTTCAGTGCCTGGTGTCATCACCAACTGTCATTTCCTCAGGCAGGCATTCATGGCCTAGTGTGCTCGTTTCCTGGGGCTGACATAACAAGGTATTATAACTGGGGGGCTAAACAACAGGGCTGTGTTTCCTCACAGCTCTTGAGGCTACAAGTATGGGATGATGGTGCTGGCAGGGTTGGTTCCTTCTGAGGGCTGTGAGGGAGGGATCTGTTCCAGGCCTCTCTCCAGCCTCTGGTGTTTTGCTGGCAATAGTTGACACTCCTTGGGCCCTGCTGCTCTACCCCAAATTTCCACCTTCATCTCTACACAGCTTTCTCCCTGGGTGCATGTCTGGCTCCAAATTTCCCCTCTTTATCAGGATACCAAGTTGTATTTGATTAGGGGCCCGATCTACTCCAGTATGTCCTCATTTTAAATAATTACATCCACAATGACCCTATTTCCAAGTAAGGTCAAGTTCTGAGGTACTGGGGGTTAGAACATCAACATATGAATTTGGGAGAACACAGTTCAACCCAGAACACCTACCTAAATCCAAGCCTCCTTTTTATATTCATTCTTCAAATACCAGGAAAATATTCCTTTCCTTTGTCCCATGAATTAGAGATATACTTTTATAATTGTTTGTGTTATGATTTTATTAATATCAATATTCTCCACAAAACTGTAAGCACAATCAAAGCTGAAATTACCTCAATGACAAATGGAACATCATTCATTTGTCCACTCAACGGATAGTTTCTCTGTGCAATGAATGCCCTGGGCAAGGTGTCAAGTATACAGCAGCATGCAAGTCAGGATAATCCTTACCCTCATGGACCACAAGATTTAATAGAGAAGCAGATGATAAATAGATACGTAGATATATAGATAGACACATAGGTACCTAAACTGATAATAGATGAGCGAGTGAGAGAGAGAGACACCATGGATGATGAGTACAGGGACAAGACATGCACTGCTGAACAATGCTAGCAAGTACATTTTACCTCCTGCCCAAGTTTTCCCTTTTACCCTGAAAAAGTTTCATTCCTGGCTCCTCCCACCCTCCTTCACTGCAGGTTTAGTCTCTAACAGTAAGCAATGGAAGCCAAGGTTATCAGTACATTGGAATCTCACTGTCTCTGTCTCTGTCTTGTCTCTGTCTCTCTCTGTCTCTTTCTCCCTCCCCGCAACTGTGTAGTGAGATCCAGAACTAATTTACTGCTGCTAAATTCAGTCTCCAGTGCAGGGATTGATGCTGAAGCCTGGAGTCCCAGCCTCCCGCCTATACTCGGATGCACGTGTGGTAGTTTTGCTTAGTGTTTAAAAGCATGTACATAGATATGCAGACAGCTCTGCTCTGTCTTTCTGCATAACTTAGAGCAAGTTGCTAAATCTATGTTTCCTCATCTTTAAAGGAGGAAAATAATAGTTCCCATTTATGATTATTGTAATTATTAAATATTAATTATGTAAAATGCTTAATGTATTTATATGGCCCATAATAAGGAATCATGAAACGTTAACTAATAATATTAGGGCCAATTCTCTTGGCTGCTTTTCCACCAGATTCCTAATTTTCTTCTTTTTCCTATTGAAATTTCCTGTTCACTGTGGTTAAGAACACAGACACCTCTACCTAAAAATCCTTGCCCCAAGGACTGTGGAAACCCAGCATGAACTGAACCAGGCTGAGAAGGAAGCCAGAGGTGGGTATTTGTTTGTCTCGAGAGACGGAGGTGCAAGGTACTTGTAGATATTGATCACAACTTGACATCTTAGCCATAAATATTCCCAGCGCCTCCCAAACTCAGAACAGGGTATACACAGGGAAGAGATCCCATAGCTCATTCCCTGGGATCAAAATTCACCAACTGTCAACACTTTTTTTTTTTTTTTAACGTTTTTATTGGAGTATAATTGCTTTACAGTGGTGTGTTGTTAGTTTCTGCTTTATAACAAAGAGAATCAGTTATACACACACATATATCCCCATATCTCTTCCCTCTTGCGTCTCCCTCCCTCCCACCCTTCTAGCTGGTCACAAAGCACCAAGCTGATCTCCCTGTGCTATGCGACTGCTTCCCACTAGCTATCTATTTTACATTTGGCAGTCTATATATGTCTATATATACACTACCACTCTCTCACTTTGTCCCAGCTTACCCTTCCCCCTCCCCGTGTCCACAAGTCCATTCTCTAGTAGGTCTGTGTCTTTATTCCCGTTTTGCCCCTAGGTTCTTCATGACCGTTTTTTTTAGATTCCATATATATGTGTTAGCATACGTTATTTGTTTTTCTCTTTCTGACTTACTTCACTCTGTATGACAGACTCTAGGTCCATCCACCTCACTACAAATAACTCAATTTCGTTTCTTTTTATGGCTGAGTAATATTCCATTGTATATATGTGCCACATCTTCTTTATACAATATACAATGGAGAAAAGACAGCCTCTTCAATAAGTGATGCTGGGAAAACTGGACAGCTACATGTAAAAGAATGAAATTAGAACACTCCCTAACACCATACACAAAAATAAACTCAAAATGGATTAAAGACCTAAATGTAAGGCCAGACACTATCAAACCCTTAGAGGAAAACATAGGCAGGACACTCTATGACATAAATCACAGCAAGATCCTTTTTGACCCACCTCCTAGAGAAATGGAAATAAAAACAAAAATAAACAAATGGGACCTAATGAAACCTCAAAGCTTTTGCACAGCAAAGGAAACCATAAACAAGACCAAAAGACAACCCTTAGAATGGGAGAAAATATTTGCAAAGGAAGCAACTGACAAAGGATTAATCTCCAAAATTTACAAGCAGCTCATGCAGCCCAATATCAATAAAACAAACAACTCAATCCAAAAATGGGCAGAAGACCTAAACAGACATTTCTCCAAAGAAGATATACAGATTGCCAACAAACACATGAAAGAACGCTCAACATCATTAATCATTAGAGAAATGAAATCAAAACTACAATGAGATATCATCTCACACCAGTCAGAATGGCCATCATCAAAAAATCTACAGACAATAAATGCTGTAGAGGGTGTGGAGAAAAGGGAACCCTCATATACTGTTGGTGGGAATGTAAATTGATACAGCCACTATGGAGAACAGTATGGAGGTTCCTTAAAAAACTAAAAATAGAACTACCCAGCACTCCCACTACTGGGCATATACCCTGAGAAAACCATAATTCAAAAATAGTCATGTACCACAATGTTCATTGCAGCTCTATTTACAATAGCCAGGACATGGAAGCAACCTAAGTGTCAATACTTTTTTTACTAACTCCACTCTTGATGGATTTTTCCACTCTGGACTTTGCCTGCTATTTAGAATGTCAGTGTTAACTTGCTTCTCTCACCTGAGTTGACCTCCCAGAATTTAGATTCTGGCTTCCTACCTGTTCCCTCCTGCAACATTTGTCTTCTTTGACCTCGCCATTTTGACTGCCTACACCTATCAGACCGCTAGTTTTATTCTATCTGGAAAATCTCCTAACGCCCTTTCTGAAAGCTCCCAACACTCCAGAGCGCAGGAAATAAGACCTCACACTCAGAACATTCATCTTCCTTAAACACTACTCATTACTTTCAATAGTTCCGTACTACTTTCTATCACATCATTAATTATCATCCACTGCATTCAGAGAATCTGTAGTTTACATCCCTCTGCTATCTAATCATATTTCCTGCTCTCCATTCAGAAATGTTCAGAAATCTGTACACACACCATTCACAAAATAAATAGCTTTGTATCAGCCTTTCCTAATTTGAAAATTTCATGTTCTATGTACAAGATTATTCATGGCTTCATTGTAATTATAAAATATTGAGAAATTTCCCTCTTACCAAAAGGGACATATAGGGAGGGGACTGGTTAAAATGTATGATCTGAGTATTTAATGAAATACTAAACAGCTGTTTTAAAAAAATAAAAGTTATTTATGAACATGATCATAAAATATTCCAAAAGACATTGTAAAAAAGCAATGTGAAAAATGGTGTGTATAGTAAGTATGTAACATTTGTGTTACAAAAAGAAGGGATTATAATTACATGTGTCCGCTTATATATGCATAAAATATCAGTAGAAGAATTAAAAAGAAAAACCAGTAACTTTATTTCACTTTGGATAAGACACCTGGATGGTCGGAGACACAAGTGAGTTGGAGATTTTTCATAGCATGCCTGCTTATACTTATCTTTCTTAATTTTGAAATTTATAATTATAGTACTTATTTAAAAATTAGATTAACAAAAAGTTTCATGATTCATTCTGAGAAACCAGTTTTGTCTGTGGCCTTTAATCACACCTTGTTTAAAAAAATAACATTTTGGGGCTTCCCTGGTGGCCCAGTGGTTGAGAGTCCGCCTGCCAATGCAGGGGACACGGGTTCGTGCCCCGGTCCAAGAAGATCCCACATGCCGCGGAGCGGCTGGGCCCGTGAGCCATGGCCGCTGAGCCTGCGCGTCCGGAGCCTGTGCTCCGCAACGGGAGAGGCCACAACAGTGAGAGGCCCGGGAACCGCAAAAAAAAAAAAAGTAACATTTTGTTTTAATGCTGTACCAGAGTTTAATTATTGTGAAGACACTGCAATCAATAATAAAGATCCAAATTAAAACTAAAATTTACCCATCTGTGGGGATCTCATGAATTGGCAAATATGTAGGCAATGCTAACTGTATCATAATTTAATCCTTACCTGCTTTTTTTTACCACTTAACATCAATTTCACAAACATTAAAATGTAAGATAATAATAATGTTATTATTGTAAGAAATAGAGAATTTTTAAGGCTTAGCCCAAGTCTCACCTCCAGGAGACTCTCACCTGTTTCACTGAGCTCCTTTTTCTCTTTTGGAGTTTTTTTGTATTTAAAATATTTACTACACAATTTAGAGTTGGCTACAATAATCACCATTTATCTAACACTTATCCCCCACCCTGTAGGTTAGGTAGTATTGTCCTACTTTACAGATAAGAAAACTGAGGCCCAGAGTCCTTAAGTAATTAAAATAATTCAAAATCAGGTTTGTCTGACTCCAGAGACTGGATGCTTCCCACTCAGGCATATTTTGTTTTGTATAATTTCTAATTATTTCATTTGCTAATTCTGTAACAAATTAGCAGTAAGATTTCTGCAGATGGGAAAATTTCTGCAGATTGGCAGTGCTCGGTTTTGTCCTTCACAGACCAAACTCTGGGAACTTAATTATTCTTCCTAAAATGCTTTTATATGATGAGGGTATATTTTGTTGAAAATTGTGATGTTTGGAAAAAGAGCCATTTAATATACATGAATAATTAAAATGTACAAATATCTTTCCAGGCTTCAAATATGCAATTTTGAGTGATATTAATGTAGTAATCTTTTGGTGTCACAATATTTTAAAATGGCAATATTTACAAGAATTTATAACATGTATAACTACTACATAGTTAATAGTTAATAATATTCATAGTTAATAATATTCTCTTGGGCTTATAGGTTTAACGTTTACCAAAGCACCTAGTCATGGTCACCTAGATTATTTAAGGTGCAAATTTGTGTGATGATTGTTTTTCCCAAGTTCCAAAATTTAAGCTCTGTTTCTTTAACATGCAAACTTCCCCTGAGCATTTTGCATTTTACAGACCAAACAAACCAGTTCGGAGAATATGCTGGCTACCCTCTGGGGAGCACCTGAAAGCAGTGGTGTGTGGTACAGCGCTGCTTACTTTTGATGAATTCCTCCATGAAGAACATGTTTTCTCCGTCTTGCCTGGGGTTGATACCACCAGGGAGCAATTCCACTGTCACTGATGAATGCTAGCTAGGTCAGACCTTGTCAGTGCAAATGAAAGTCTTGTGATTAGTATTCTGTACCTTCTTACTAATGAACCTTCTAATCATGAAACCTGTCTGTACTTATCATAATCTTCTAACTGCTAAGTGCCCTTGAAAGGTTAGATAAGTGGAAAATAGTACCATTGGTTTGGTTTGGTTTTTTTTTTTTTCTTGTAATATGCCTTTCAAAGTTAGTTTGGTGCTTGCTTTTAGGACTCATAATTAGAATTGGTCGACATTATGACAGTGACAACCTTGGTTATACAATTCCAATATGCAAATGAAAGTTACAAACACACAACAATTATGTATAATCAAAATGAGAAAATTTTTTGGAAACATTCACGTTTTGAGGGGAACATTTTGAGAGTAGAAAAAATATTTAAGAGTATCCGTACCGGACTTTGCTAGAAAAACATTTAATCGGAAAAATTATAAGTGAAAAAGGTTTTGCACTAAAAAGAATTTATTTTTTAAAAGGGTGACCTTGAGGTCAATGTTTAAGGAAAAGTTAATATAACCTGAGTAGCTTCTGGCCTAAACTCAAAAATGTATACATTCTTAACTGCTCAAGGATGTATTTGTGACGGCTTCAGATCAATTGCATATCTCATTTAATCGAGGATGTCATCAACTATAAGATGCATCATTTTTTATATTACTAAGAAGGAAAAAATGCTGCCAATTAAACTATGACAAGGTATTGATTGCAAGTCACATCAGAGATGTTAAAATATAGGGAAAGATACTTCTTAGAATTGATGAAATAAGTATTGTAAAATAATAAGTATGTAAAAAATATGGATACTAGGGGTAGGAGTGCAGGAAACCTTCTGTAGAAGTATCACCTTTCCTAACCAACATTTCAACCAAATCTGTATTCACCAGGGCCTAAACCTAAATAGAGTCTATCTGAATTTACACATCCTTTATTCTTTTAATTTTGATTGAGGAGGTACTCTACTCAGCTCTGCTAATAAAGTTCTAGTAATTCATTCTGTCATGTGATCCAGGGGTCAGAAAATTTTTATAAAGGATCAGATAGTAAATATTTTAGTGTTTTGAACCATACAGTCTCTGATGCAACTACTCATCCTCAGCCATTGTAGCACAAAAGCAGCCATGGACAATTAAAACTTTACTTACAGACACTGAATTTTGAATTTCATATAGTTCTCATGTGTCATGAAATTTTATTCTTCTTTTGCTCTTTTTTCAAGCACTTAACAATCTAAAAATATTCTTGGGACCTCTTCCAGGAAAATGCAATATACATATTTTTTTCCTATTCCTTCTGCTAATTTCAACTAAAAACCCTATACATTATACATGTAAAGCAAACATGAGAGACTCTAAAAGATAGAGCAAAGCAGACTGGCTAGTGGACTCGAGGCTCAAGAAATGATATGATGATAAGCTCTTTTTTGGGGTTTTTTGGCCTTGTGTATCCCACACTTGGATCTGAAGAAGCTAGAAATTCAAAAATGCCAACAGATGTAAACAAATAAATGTCGAGCAAAAGCCTGCACTCTTTAGCCAAAGGACCAGAAAATAGGTAACCTAGCAAGACAGACATGTCACTACTGATCAGATGGACAATAAAAGGAAGTACTATGAACAACTCTGTGCCCACCAATCTGGTAACTTAGATAAAATGGACCATTTTCTTTAGAGACAGAAAATACAAAATCCATACAAGAAATAATAAATAATCTGAAGAGGTCTATATCTATTGAAGAAATTGAGTCAATAATCTTCAAATAATAATCTTCAAAAAATAAAAGCACTATGCCCAGACTGTTTTACTGGTAAATTCTACCAAACATTCAATGAAGAAATGAGACCAACTCTCTACAGTCTCTGCCAGAAAGTAGAAGAGAGACTACTTCCTAATTCATTCTACGAGGCCAACATTACACTAATGCCTAAAACAGGTAAAGACATTAGAAGAAAGGAAAACTTCAGGTCTGTATATCTCATGAACATAGATGCAAAAAAACCTCAGTAAAATACTAGTGAATTGAATCCAAAAAATATATGAAAAGAATTATACACTATGACCAAAAGGGATTGATTCCTCATAGGCAAGGCTGGTTCAACATTTGAAAATCAATGTAATCAACCACATTAAAAGCCTTAAAGAAAAAAAATCATATGAGCATATAATTAGAAGCAGAAAAAGCCTTTGACAAAATTTAACTCCCATGCATGACAGAAACGCTTAGAAAAATAGGAATGGAGGGAAACTTCTTCGACTTGATAAAGAGCTTCTACCAAAAACTCCACAGCTAAATAGTGAAGGATGGAATGCTTTCACCCTAAGATCAGGAACAAGTCGAGGATGTGCATTCTTAGCTTCTCTTATTCAACATAGTGCTGAAAGTTCTAGCCAGTGCAATAAGGCAAAAAAAGAAAATAAAAGCCATACAGATCATACTTACACAGTGTGTACGGGGCTACTTCTCAAGTTCGCTCCATAATACATAAGGCTATAATCACACAGCCTTACTTCTGTCCATAATGTGTTTGTACTAGAGCTCATAAGAGCACAACTATGTGATAAGGTTGAGAATTCCAACCTGAACCAAAGCTAGAACCAGGGGATAGGCCCCAAGAGCACGGCTTCAGGATAAGCCTAACACAAAATAGGAAAGAACAGCCCCAAGATTCACGCATGGCTTCAAGCAAGTCACCAGAAGGGTAGATGAGAAAAGGATTTAATTCAGAAACTCTAGTCATTAATAAATGTCCATTTTTCTTGGAAAGACCTTTGGATCACACAGTGTTTGAGAAGAAAGATGGCCCAGTAACCTGGTTCCTACAACCCTTCTCCTTGTGAGTTATTTGTCTATACTCTGGCTCTATAACAAGCTACTCTAGAATTTAGGTACTTAGAAATCTGATCGTTTATTTAATTGTGAGTCTGTGGTCTGAACCACCCAGCTGTCTCTTCTGGCTTGCTCATGCCTCCAGCACACTCGGCTGGTGGTTTGGCTGGTGTGTAGGTGACTAGGATGGTCTCACTCACATGACGGATATTTGGCAGCATGGGTACCTGGGCCACATGTCTGTCATCACAGCAGTTTAACACAGGCTGTACCACATGGTGCTCACAGGATTCCAGGAGCAGCAGGGGAGCCAGCCACAGAGCACTGCATATGTCAAACCTCTGAAGTCCTGCCTTTGCTTGATGATCAGGTCTAATTATCCCCATCAGGATGCTGACGACTCTCCCTGCCTGCTTGCCCGTTAGCATGAGGAACCCAAAGTGCCCAGCTAGCAACTGTAGCTTAGAGTTAGTGGGACCCAAATGAAATTATTTCCCCTATGAAATCAGGTCCTCAAAACACACTTCAGTGTCTCAGAGTTGCAGGGACAGAAAGTACAAGCTCCCCAACTGGGCCCCCAAAAGGAGGACAGGTTGGGCCACTCCTGCTTCCACCCTTGGTTCCCACATATTTGCCCACAGGACACAGAGCCACACATTGTCACTGATTTGGAACATACATTATGTCCTGGAGGATGATGTGAGCTGACTTCTTAATTGTGCTTTTGACAGACTTTTCCATCATTCTGTCAGGCCAGCAGCTGTTCAGTGACATGGGATATAACTGACACAACCTGTGGATTCCAAGGGCACATGCCCACTCCTGCCTCACAGAAGGGTCCAATGCAGCTATGTTGCCACCAACTGGCAGGTGAGTTTCCTCGTAGAATGTTTCAGTGCTGGCCTCCATTGCCGCCAGTTCAGGCTTCCAGGAGCTGCAGAACTAGACAGATAAGCCTTGGTGAATGGGAGCCCAAGTTGTTGGGACCACGAATAGCTTTCATCCCTGTCCCCGTGGTTTCTCTATTCTTGCAACCATTTTACCAGCACAGGAGTGGCTGATGACAGAGGCTGGCTGATGACAACTGGGTGAGTCACTTTGTCTGTTTAGTGCTTCTTCAATAGTGGATACTTTCAGATGGTCATTTACAAGTATACGGTCATCCACTGCTGTGTGACAAAATCCTCTGACACTTGGCAGTTTGAAACAACAAACATTTATCTGCATCGACTTCCACTCAGGAATCCAGAAGCAGCTGATTCTGGTTCAGGGTCCCTCAGGAGGTTGCAGTCAAGCTGCTGCCTAGGGTTGCAGTCTGGGGACTAAAGGGTCCATTTCCAAGGCCACTCACATGGCTGTTGGCAGAAAGCCTCTGTTGCTCATCCCATGGGGCTCTCCTGTGTCCCCTGGGTTCCTCATGATATGGCAGCTGGCTTCCTCCAGAGGAAGTGATATGAGAGAAGGAGCAGGAAGCTACAGTGCCCTTTGTAAACTAGTGTAAACTTTGTAAACTAGTGTAAACTTTGTAAACTTTCTTCATTAGAAGAAAGTCTAGCCCAAAGTTGAGGGGAGGGAAACTACGCTCCACCTCTTGAAGAGAGGAGTATCAAAGAATGTGGGGACACTTAAAACCACTACCACAAGTGGTACAAAGATCTTCAGACTGTGTGCCCACTCCCATAGGTCATCCACATGTCTCTACCCTACCCTACTTCTTTGTGAAGGTCATTCAGGTTCTCTGAGAAGCAGACACAGAGATGGAGTTAGGAGAAGAAATTAATCTGTTGGAGGAGGGGAGGTAACACCCATGAAAGACAAAAGGAGGAAACAATTTGGCAGGGGATCAATCAAATCACGATGCAGGATGGACAAGTTGTTTGCCAGCTCAGTGGGGAGTTCTGGAGCAAAGAACTCATTAGAAGAGTCCATAAGAGGGATCTCACACTGGGCAGAAACGGCTAGGCCCATGTACTGCCATCTTATTCACTGGCTTCCCTGAGAAGACCATGACCTTGGCTCAAACATTAGGTAGATATCGAATAAGAAAACAGCTACAGATTGTTAGCCAACCATACCCTAGTTGCATCAGGAGAAATATGTTTGGCTCCGACTAGGTGGCCCTTGATACACCCTTGACCAATCTTGATGGCTAATGGGCAAGTGTAACAGCTATGCCCTAGAAAGGCCTGGAGAGCCAAGGGCTCAGACCCATCACATATTGGGGTCTAGGTCAAACCACCATTAATCCACCTAGAACAGCTGAGGGTGAGCGTCATCTAGAATTCTTAGTAGAGAAGAAAGATTCAGAAGACCAGTTATACCCCTTTGATTAGCTGCAATGGAGGGTGCTGTGGTTAGTGCCACTTATGTTCTCCTTAAAGATTCTCCCAGGAAAAGAGGCCCTCTAGAATCCTGAAGGAACGGCTCCTGGAATGAATATGAAGAAGTGGATCCAGGTCCCATGAAGGGTGGAACGTAGATGCCATGGGGCTTTTGAAGTATCTGTGCCCTCTGTCCCCACTTACATCTAATCCACAGTGTAACATTTCCATTTCAAACTGGGTTGCTGCTGGGGCCCTGACGTTATGACTTGGTGTGTTTGATGGAATCTTTCTCATGCTGAGCAGCCCTGGCAGCAGGGCCATCTCATGATTCATAGCCAGGCATTCCATCTCTACCAGGGCCCAGTAGCCCATCTGGATTTGTTTTCCAAAAGCTAGATAGTTCTCCACTGCAGATGGCATGGCCTTGCTTCACAACTCCAAAGACTTGCAATGAGATTCTGGAATTTGACCATAGATTCCACACTGCATCTTATCTCACAGATACATCTAAAATAATACGGTCTGTTGAGTTGTATTGTCCAAGCAGAGGTTGCATCATCTGCTGGTCTTGCATCAGAACCCCTTTCTGCCCCAGGCCTCACTCAAAACTGTCAGCCTTTCATATCACTTAATATTTGGGCTGGAGCAGTATTTCCAAGTGTGGAATAGTCTGTCTCCAGAGCCCAAGGAGGCCTCCCAAGCCTTTTGCTTCATTCTTCATGATGGAAGTTACAAGATGCAAGAATTTCTCCTTCACTGTGAAGAGGATAGCCTAACATGCTTCAGACGACTGGACCTCTAAAATATTACTGATGTAGCAGGTCCCTGAAATCTCATAGCATTAATCTCCTTCCCTCTCAAGTAAATGTATCTTATCAATGCATCCTTGATACTTATCATTTCTTGCTCATCCAGTATGATTAGCATTCTTTTTTAAATTGGCTCTAGAAAAGGTATTCTTTTATGTCATGGCAACTGCAATTGGGGCTAGTACTTGACAGAATTTATGGTATCTACTGTAATTTTCCAAGGACCATCGCCTTTTGTAGAAAACAAACTGGTGGATCAAATAGAAATACAGGGGGGACCACCATCTCTGCATCCTTTAAGAGTGGTAGTAATTTCTGCCATTCCTCCTTGACATTGAATAGTGTTTTGTATTCACTGTCTTGGCCACAATGGCGAGTAATTTCAAAAACTTGCACTTGACCTTCCTCACCCACCCACCCTCAGGCCAAAGAATCAAAGTGAGGGTTGTGTCAACTATCAAGTATGTCCTCTTCAATTATACTTTCAAGGAAGGGAAATAAACAATGGATATACTTGTGGAACCAGTGGACCCCCTGTGAACTGGATCTGGGCCAGGATTCTATTACTTGGCCTCATATGACTTCAGTCTAATAGGATGGCTGTGATGAGATTTGGGGTTTCTGAGTAACAAAGTCAACTCAGATTCTGACTTTAAGCAGTCCTTAAAGTGTCTGGGTATTCACCTTTGTCCTGTTACCCAAAGAATTGGTCACAGGTTCTATTGTGGTAGCATTAGGTAAATTATTGCCATATATACTTTTCAAGAGTGCTTGCCATTGGATACCTGACCTCTTCTTCACTCAGTGGGTTTGAAAAGTGATTCAAATCCTAAAATTGGAAAAGGAATCATGAGTTTTTTTGAAGCAACTGGCTACAGCCTCCTGGTCATCCATCCTTGATCTCTTCTCACTGTGTAGACTGAGTAGTGTCTGTGTGCCCATCTGTCTTGCCTCTTTGGGGCACTATGTTCTGGGAGCCACAGCCTCTCCATTAGTCAGCTCTGCTGAATGCCACTCAGACCTTTCTCCTCTTTACCATAAGTGCACCCACCTGACTCCTAACTGTGAAGCATGGCCATTTGGTCTCCACTGTTTTAGGGGGTCATCCCCATTAGTTAGTCCAGTTCTTTAAAAGTGAAGTCTTTCCCTATAGCTGTTGTAACACATTACCAAAAGCAGTGGCTTAAAACTACACAGATTTATTCTCTTGCAGATCTTGCAGAATCCTTTGTAATTTTTTGTAACAGACTAAAAGAAAACTGAAGGCTATTTTATGAGTTTATAAATGTATGATTTTAAAATGATAAGCTAGGAATTGTAATCTAATTATTCAGTACTTTCAATACCATCTGAAACTTTTTATAAAAATATTTTATAAAGAAGCTATAGTATCTCCTGCCTTTGCCTTGGTATGGGAACAATTTCTAAGTTGTTGATGATATGTAGATTTTATAGTACCTCCTCTCTATAATGGAAAACAAAATCTAATTAATAGTAGCTAACATTTATATAACACTTAATAGTTTGCAAAACACTGCCACATATATCTTCTCATTTGATCCTCAAGACAATTTTATAGGCAATATTATTGTATCATTAGCTCATTTTTACTAGTCAAAATCTTTATCCTCACAGAGGTTAAGTAACACTCCAAGTTTTCTTGATTAATCAATTACAGAACCAAGATCTGACCTACATCTTCTGACACTAGAGTACATGCTCTGTATATTTTACTGCTACCTTTTGCTTGCGTAAATTATCTTGGTCAAGTTTTTTGATCAATATGGACTTTACCTTTCTCTGCAAAATACAGGCAGTATTTAATAGATTATAAAGGATATTTTCAGCCCTATATATCATTTTCTTTTGCATACTCTTGGCAGACATGAAAGTGGATAATTTATTTTATTTTTTTACCTACAGGACCAACCATAAGGGAACTAGATATAATCAACCCCTTATCAGATAGAGTTAATTTGCCACATGGTGATTCTTTACCAAGACTTAATCTAAACCTGATTACAATGTCTATCCTAATACCTATATCTGGTGAGGCCATAGAAAAATAGAAATAAAAAGAAAAATTTGGATAACTATCATGAATGTTTCCTTTGGAAATTAACTTGGTGAAAAATGAATTAAAAATCTTAAATTATTCAATATTAAATTATTCTAACACGAATTCAGAATGCACCCCTATGTTCATAGCAGCACTATTCACAATTGCCAAGATATGGAAGTAACCTGTGTCCATCAACAGATGAATGGATAAAGAAGATGTGATATATGTATATACACAATGGAATACTACTCAGCCACAAAAAAGAATGAAACTTTGCCATTTGCAGCAACATGGATGGACCTAGAGATGATCATACTAAGTGAAGTAAGTCAGAAAGAGAAAGACAAATATAATATGATATCACTTATATGCGGAATCTAAAAATTACAACAAACTAGTAAATATAACAAAAGAGTAGCAGACTCATAGATATAGAGAACAAACTAGTGGTTACCACTGGGAAGAGGGAAGGGGGAAGGGGCAAGATAGGGGTAGGAGATAAAAAAAATTACTAAATATTCAACTATTAAGTATTCAGACAGTGGTTTGTACAAATTTACATTTCAATCCCAAGAAAGAGGGTCTGAGAAGCATAGAGCAAGAAACTATATTCAGGACTTCCCTCACAGTCCAGTGGTTAAGACTCCGTGCTCCCAATGCAGGGGGCATGGGTTCGATCCCTGGTTGAGGAACTACGATCCCGCATGACCCACGGCACAAAAAAAAAAAAGAAAAAGAAAAGAAAGAAGCTATATTCAGTATAGCTTTCTAAATAGTTCTCTAATTATATCTTTCATTCAGCTAATTTAATACAATAATTATAACAATTCTCTGAATGGAGGACTACTGTGTAATATTGTACTATTGCAAGGTCAAAAAGCATGAGTTCAAGTCCTGATTTCTCCATTTTAGCTGAGTGACCTTGAGCAAATTGTTTAATGTTGTTATGGTTCAGTTCCCTGAGCTGTAAAACAGTACCTCTGTTAGAATGGAGAGAACTGAATGACTTAAATGGCTTAATACATACAAATCATTAAGTAGTGCGCCAAGTACACCATGAGTGCTGCATAAGTGAAAGACAGTACTATTAATAACCATGTTATGTTGCTACTGTTACTATTACATCTGGCAAAAACCTTAAAACCTCTATGATATTCTACCTCTCATACACCTTTGGTCATCTTCTAATCTAAGACATTTCATGAATTTTTTTTTCTCAAATATTGATTAAACTTCAAGGAAAGGGCTTTAAAGCAAACTTCTTTATTCTTTTCCTTAGACGTAGGTGGCAAGTTTAAAGAGAGGTCAGCATAATCTAGGTTTATGTCTGAGCAAAGAGGAAATGCTGGGAATCCAGGAAGTTTGTCAATTTTTTTATACAAAATGTGTCATGCATATTCTTTACTGCCAAATCATGTTACTAATCTCATAAAAATACTTTATAACTTATTTGACCTCAAGAAGAATACACCATAGTACTCCTCCTGGTTACAAAAAGGGAAATAACACCTGGCATGAATTAAAATATTTTAAATCATTGACAACAGTAAAAGCAAGCTGCAAATTTTTACCCTGAGTAGAACAAGTTTTGCAATTAATTTCAAACTATGGATAGAAATGATCTTTAAAGAAATGATGTTGTAGAATTAAGCAAACACATATCACTAGCCCAATAACATATTCAAAATTAATATAGAAAGGATATTTGGTGGCCTCATGGTAGGGTCACATCTGTTGAGAAAGGCTGTAGTCTGGTGTTGACTGAGGATCAAAAGATAGACAACATGGGTTTTTAAACCTTAGAAAACTCCTTAACTGTTAATATGATTAAAGAGCTGCCTATATCAGAAAAACTCAAAATAGAGGCTTACAGGAGATAGATGTTCCTTCCCTCTCGTGTTCTGTCATCCTGGCTGCTTAAGCCCCAGCTGCTCTTCATGCCGGCACTGTGGGCAGTGGGAGAGGGTAAGTTGGAGTAATGTCACAGGCCACAGACCTTATTTCTTAAGAAGACTTCCTGGAAGTCCCGCCCAACACTTACACTTAACATTTCACTGCCCACTTGGTTATGTAACTGTGCATCTCTGAGACGGCATGAGATGGGACAATGCAGTCTTTTCCTCTGAGTGGCAGTCTTGGTGTTCTGCTATGGGTAGGGAAGGAGAGGAGAGCTGCTGGGGCAGACGATTTAAAAGAAGAGTCTGAGCCACCATTCATCTAAGTCATAATTAAAGCAGTTCTATCAGTTCCAGGCAAGCAAAAGCCACAATATTTGATGGAGATCTTTGAGACATTAACCACAATGCAAAGTGCCTGTCTTCAGGTGTCTAAAATAAAAATCAACACATTACTGTTTGGGTAGCAGGGGTTGGCACCAACACGTCTAACATAGCTATTAAACAGTGATTAAGTCTGGGCCATGAAGTCAGGTCACCCAGGTTGAGCGGCAGTTCATACCAACTGTATGCACTTGGGTAAGTCACGTGACACCTGAGATTCCTCATCTGTGAAGTGAGGAAAATGTTACTTATTTGTTGAGGTTGTTGTGAGAATTAAATAAGTTAAAAATGTAAAGTTAATCAGTACAGAACTCTGCTGAGACCCAGTTGGTTGGTGTTCAATAAATATTGGCTGTTATTAAAATTTATATTTTATTAGTGTTATACTGAAGGCACACATTATCTAAAAGCCTTCATACTACATAAAGATATATAATGAAAACAAAAAATTCAACTAAATGTATATATTAGTTTTATGCTTAATAAATTTACGTTTAATTTTAGACCACACATTATTACTGTGTGTAAAGTCTAATAATCTATATTTCACAGAGAATTTTAATCAAATACATAGACTGCTAAAGAAAACAACTGCAAAAACTTCATAATAACTAGGACTGTATTTCTCTTTATTATGAATTTTTAGCATACATTTTTGCAGTATTAATAACCAAGAAAGTCATACATAGTATCCAAAAGAGAGAATAAAAGAATACACTTGGCTTAAAAATCATTTGATCCTAATTAAGTCACAAGTATATTGTAGAATAAAGCCCAGATTCCTATTAGTGAAATTCTATCTATTTAAAGTTTTATAAAATCTACTCAGCATTCTACATTAGTGTCTTGGAAATAATCAGCTCTTTGATATTATTTATAAAGTATATTCATTAAAGGAACTGTAGAAATCTTGATACACTGATGAATTGCACCCTCCAGTGGGAAAAAAATTTATCCATAAAAACTTAGTATGCTTCTGCAATGCAGGTTTAATGCATTAAAATGTGCTTTCACCTAAAAATTTTAATGTAATTATGTTTTATAACCTGCACTAATGTATATCTACCACTATTCATTTCCTCTGGGTCTCCAGAGAGTTGCTCTGAGTTTCAGAATCTACTGTGTAAACAGGCCATTAAATGCTGGGAAAGTAAAAGAGCTTTAAATGAAAAAATTAAAAAGAAAAAGTAAAAGATAAAATTGGACATGCACAGGCATAAATTGAATATTTTCTAAAAGAATATCCTTTACTCTGTATTTCATGTAGAAATAGTTTAGATATATTATACCACATCATCAGGCAAGTGTTTCATTCTTCTTTAAAATGTATATGATTTTTTCAATTGGAAAAATATGAATTACTGCTTGTCAAATTATTATTTTTCAGAAAGAACTGAAAGGCTAAGCACGACTCTATGTTTTTCACTATAGTCTGAGAAGCATACAAGCTGCCACCAACAGGATGTAAGAGGTATGTTTTGAACACAGATCAGTTTGACTCCAAAACTGAACTCATTCCACAATATTCTATGCTAATCCTATGGTTACTGAACCCTTGCTCAATCTTCTTCTGCTTCTCATGAATCAACACCACACTATCAAAATCAGGAGCAGGTACCACCTAAAACTGAGGTTCTTTTCTTAGCTGTCATCTCTCCTTGAAATTCCTCCCTTCTTTGCTTTCCCCTCTCCGCTCAATCTGACCTCAAAAATCCCCTCTATTTTCCCAATTCTTCTCTAGCCTTGCCTTACACACCATACACACCAGGCAAAATGAAAGCCTGATAATCCAACTTGAGTGCCTTCTATCCTAGCACGCTCATTAGAGGATTTCCAAACCTCTTCCTTGCAGATGGTCATACTAAGAAATACAATTTTCTCTCCATGCTGCCACTTTGCCAAACAAACATCTGCTGTACTTGACAAATCAACTTAAAGCTTTCTCACAAAAGAAAGCAAACACAATTTTTATCTTTGTTACCTGAAGCTCTGACAGCCCAGGGTCAAATTCTGACACCCTCTGTTTCCCCTCTGCTCCTTTGGTCTTGTCTCTTATCATAAACCCTTCTGGAACCAGCCTAGGCATTGAGCTGTCAAGTTAAGATTTGTTCTCACCCTTCTTGAATACCTTCCTCAACCTAATTCAATGTTTTAATGTTGCTGGTTTTAGGTTTAATTTCTACTTCTTCAAAGTTCTTTATTTACTCCACTTTTTTTTTTTTTTGCGGTACGCGGGCCTCTCACTGTTGTAGTCTCTCCCGTTGCGGAGCACAGGCTCCGCTCCGGACGCGCAGGCTCAGCGGCCACGGCTCACGGGCCTAGCCACTCCGCGGCACGTGGGATCTTCCCGGACCGGGGCACAAACCCGTGTCCCCTGCATCGGCAGGCGGACTCTCAACCACTGCGCCACCAGGGAAGCCCCTGACATCTTTTCTTTATGGTACTTTAAAAATATATATTTTTTTCTCATTATAAAAATACATGTTTATAATAGAAAAGTTGAAATTTTTTTTAAAAAATTGAAGAAAAGAAAATCTTATGTCACCCCACAACCTAGAGAGACTTCCTATTAATATTTTGGTGCAACGTTTTCCAATCTTTACTCAGTATAACTTTTTTATACATGTGACCATACCATATGAACAAAAAGTACTCTTTTACACATAAAAATTATTATGTAAGCATCTTCTATGCTATTACAGTTACAAAAATGAATATATCATTTTTATTGAGTGATCAGCTCAGTGCTTTGTGACCACCTAGAGGAATGGGATAGGGAGGGTGGGAGGGAGGGAGACGCAAGAAGGAAGCGATATGGGGATATATGTATATGTATAGCTGATTCACTTTGTTATAAAGCAGAAACTAACACACCATTGTAAAGCAATTATACTCCAATAAAGATGTTAAAAAAAAAAAAAACTACATTGAGCCACCACTTCACTTCCATTAAGATGGCTGTGATTAAAAAAAAGACAAGACAATAAGGCAAGGATGTGGAGAAACTGGAATTCACAATCCTCATACATTGCTGTTGGGTATACACAATGGGGCAGTCACTACATATATATATATATATAATTCATATAATATAAAGTCTACCCTTTGTTTAATTTTGTTTTTTAGGTTTTTTTTTTTTATTTAATTTTACTTTTGGCTGCTTTGGTCTCTGTTGCTGCGTGCGGGCTTTCTCTAGTTGTGGCTTCTCTTGTTGTGGAGCACGGGCTCTAGGGCATGCTGGCTCAGTAGCTGTGGCACGCGGGCTCAGTAGTTGTGGCTCGCGGGCTCTAGAGCGCAGGCTCAGTAGTTGTGTTGCACAGGCTTAGTTGCTCCGCGGCATGTGGGATCTTCCCAGACTAGGGCTCGAACCCGTGTCCCCTGCATCAG
This sequence comes from Aethalodelphis obliquidens, assembly GCF_003676395.1. Classification (NCBI taxonomy): domain Eukaryota; kingdom Metazoa; phylum Chordata; class Mammalia; order Artiodactyla; family Delphinidae; genus Aethalodelphis; species Aethalodelphis obliquidens. Next base: position 1,134,092 of record NW_020837968.1, read on the forward strand.
CAGGCAGATTCTTAACCACTGCACCACCAGGGAAGTCCCAAAGTTTACCCTTTTAAAGCATACAATTCAGTGGTTTTTAGTGTATCCACAAAGTTGTACAACTATTACCACAATCTAATTTTAGAACAGTTTCATTACCCCAAAAGAAACCTGTACCCGTCAGCACTCATTCCCCTACTCCCTTTTTCTATAGACCCTTACAACTACTAATCTACTTTATGTCTTTGTGAATTTCGCTATCCATTTTATATAACGGGAATCACACAATATGTGGTCATTTATGTTTCACATCTTTCACTTAGCACAGTTTTTCAAGATTCATCCATGTTGTAGTATGTATCAGTACTTTAATCCCTTTCATGGCAGAATAATACTAAATTGTATGAATATACCAGATTTTGTTTATTTGTTCATCAGCTGATGGACATTTGGGTTTTTTCCACCTTTTGGTTAAAATGAATAATACTGCCATAAACATCTGTTTACAAGTTTTTGTGTGAACATATGTTTTCAGTTCTCTTGGGTATATACCTAGAAGTGGAACTGCTGGGTCATATGGTAACCCGTGTGCTTAACTTTTTGAGAAACTGACAAAATATTTTCCAAAATGGGTGCCCCATTTTATGTTTCCACCAGCAGTGTATGAGGATTCCAACTTCCACAGCCTTGCCAATGCTTGTTATCTTTTTAATTATGACCATCCTAGTTGGTGTGAAGTGGTAGGTATGTACTTGTGGTTTTGATTTGCATTTCTATACTGACTATGATGTTGAGCAACTTTTCATGTGTTTATTGGCCTTCATATATCTTCTCGGGAGAAATGTCTATTCAAATCCAATGTCCATTTTAAAAACTGGGTTATTTTGTTTTATTTTTTTTTACTCATAAGATTTTAAAATATATTCTGGATACTAGAACCTCATCAAATTTATTATATGCAAATACTTTCTCCCATTTTCAGGTTGTCTTTTCACTTTCCTGATAGTGTCCTTTCCTTTTGGTACTGTTACAAGATGGAGAGCTTGAATGTCACTTTGCAACCATGTTTTTCTTACTTTTTAAAAATCTCTATTGTTCCTTGCAGAAACTAACAAGTAGCCAGCCTGCAAAACTGAATTCCAGCCCAGCATCACAATGCAGAATTTTGAAGGGTGGACTTGAAGTTAAGACAATAACTTAATAAATGGCACACAGGAAGGTAAGAGTTCCTTATCAATTATAAATTGTTTTTTTTTTTTTTACAACAAAAGAAAACTTTGATACTGTTGACCCTCTCTTTTAAGTGACTGTTTCCATTTCATTGATATCTGTTCTTTGTTGTTTCCAGCCTTATAACCTCTTTGGAATTTGGTGTGTGCGTGTGTGTGTGTGTGTGTGTGTGTGTGTGTGTGTGCGCGCTGATTTCTTAAAATGAATGCATAGGTCAAGGATTTTCACTTTTTCTTCTAGTGTGAGCATTTAAAGTTAAAATTGCCCTCTAAACATGATTTTAGCTGTCACACTTGTTTTGATATATTTTTATTATTATTCAGTTCAAAATATTTTCTAAATTTTATTGAGATTATTTTCTTTTTCTTTGGGCTATTTACCTATGGGCTACCCATGTATTAATGAATTTCCAAACATTTGGGGTTTTCAAGTTATCTTTTTTTGTACTAATATGTATATATAATAATGTTATATATATAATTAGTATATAAAATATTATGGAATAGTATACTTATCTTTTTATACAAGTAAATAAAATAGTACATAATATGTATACACATGGATAGATAGAAATTCATAAGTATATATTATAAAATATGTAGATAATTTAGTACAGGCATACATGTTTGAAATTGTTACATCTTCTGCATGGATTGCAAATTATATTATTATGATATGTCCTATCTCAAATAACTCATTTATGTTAAAGTCTACTTTGTCTGATATTAATATACATACATCAACCTACCTTTGGTTAGTATTTGCATAGTGTATCATTTTCCAAACATGTCCTTTTAACTTTGTTTTGTCTGTAATAATCAAGTTTTTGTAGTAATCAAGTCTGTAGTAGCAAGTTTTTGTCTTTTTTTTCATTCAGTCTATCAATGACTGTCCTTTTAATGGAATAGTTTGGTCAATTTACAGTTAAGTAATTAATTATTACATTTGGTTTTAAATCTACCATCTTATTATATTTTTCTATTTGTTTCAAATGCTGTTTCTTTTTCTCTACTTTCTTTTCTTCATCTTGATTCTTCAGTGTTCACTTTCCCCACCTCTATGAGCCTATTTATTAAACATTTGTTTAATTTTGATTTTAGTACTTACTCCAGAGGTTGTAACAAACATCCTTGAGTTAATAAAGTTATATATAAATTAGAACTTTTAACACATGCTGGACAGCACAGGACCTTAGAAATTCTTAATTCAATATATCTTGTGTTTTATGTTATTATTTTGTTAATCCCACAGTCATTTTATTATTATTTTCACAGTCAATTTGCATTTATTCATGTTATTATTTACTCTTTCCTTCACTACACTGCTTCCATCTGTGATTTTTCCCGTTGCCTAAAAGTCTCCATTTGGTATTTCTGGAACTCTGAGTCTGTAGTTAGTGAATTCTCTCAAGATTGGCTTATTTCAACTACTTTTTATCTTGCTCTCATTTGAAGGATTTGTTCTAGCTCAGCAGGTACCTTTTTTGAGCGTCATTAAGATATCATTAAGATGTCTTTTGGCCTCCGAGGCTTCCATTGGGTAGTCAGCTCTTGGTCTAATTTTGCTCCTCTAATGCCAATACTTTTTTTCCCTATGCATGCTTTTAAAAATTTTTTCCTATCTCCAATTTTCAGCAGTTTCACTATGACATGCCCAATTTTACTTTTCTTTGAACTCATCCTGCTTTTGGAGTTCCTAGTATTTCTTGAATCTCTGGCTTGATGTCTCTCATCGATGGGAAATTCTCAGCTATTGTCTTTTAAAATACTGCCTCTTCCTCATTGTCATTCTCCTCTCCTGCTGCTGCGGTTCTATTAAGATTTGTGCTTGGTGTTTTATGTGTTCTACATATTTCTTTTTCCTCTTTTCTGTATTACCCATACCTGCTTTCTGTGTTTTATTTTGGATATTTCTTCTGATTTATCTTTTAGTTCAATAGTTTCTCTTCAGCTCTTTCTAATCTTAGTTTACACACATCCATTCTTTTTAATTTCACCTATCATATTTTCCTGTTCTAGAATTTCTATTTCATTTCCATTTTCAATATTCTGTCAATTCCTTGAACATATTACTCATAGTTTATTTGTTGTTGTATTGGTCCAATAACTTCATTTTCTTGATCTCCTCTGGATCTGTTTTGTCTGTCTTTTACTTTTTTGGAAATATCCTCTGTGTGTGTGGGTGTTTGATTCAATGCTGGCTATTTTATATTAAAAATTAACAAGTTAAGAGTCTGGATGACATCACCTTAATCAAGACAGCATTTGGTTTTGCTCCTGGCAGGCAGAGAGACTAAGAGAAGAAGCAATTCCTGATTGTCTTTCTCAAAGGAGTAAAAATGTAAGGGCTTCAGCGCTGTGATGGGTGGTCTATTTCTAGTACGTTCTTACTCATAGGTTAGGCCTTTCAGAGTCCCAGCTGAAAACACAGGGTGTTTATTAGGGCCCTTCCTTTCTCCGGGTCCTTAAATTTCAATGTTTGTCTCCCTGCCTCATGAGTCTGTCAAGGATCTAATCATTTTATCAGCCTCTCAGTTGCTTCTTTCCAGTCAGTAACTGCCTTTAGGGAGAAGCCCCCGCCTCCCAAAGCCAGATCACCTCTTTGAGCCTCTTTTTCTTGCAGACCAGGCCCTCACAATTCCTCACACATAACCCTGGTAGCTATGCCATGCATCCAAAACAGTAGCTTTTGTTAAAAAAACATTTTGTCCTAGCTGTTCACAGCAGAATTGGTTCCAGCTACTTAATTCACCATTGCTGATACTGGAATTCCTCCATGCAAAAAAATTTTTAAGTTTATATGGTTGATTTAACAATTTGTTTCCCTAATTGCTTCTGAATTTTGATTCGTGGTGAGAGAGACCTTCACCATTTTACTGTTATTTAGAAGTTTGTGTTTTGTTATAGTTCTTTTATGGTTTCAGTTTTTACATTTAAATTTTTGATCCATTTGGGATTTATCTTGATTCACTGAGGTTATATACAACTTACTTTTATTTCTGATGCCACCTCTTTATCTATCTTCATTTATTGGATATTCTATCTTTATGTCACAGACTTGAAATTTTACCTTTTTATATAGTAAATTAACCTGTGAATTTGAAGCTCTGGAATTTCGATTTTTCTATTGTTTCATTGTATGTCCCTGTTCAAGTGTCTGTGTGACATTCTTTTTTTTATGACTTTAAGATTGACTGTCATGCAATATTCTGCATGCATTTCAAGTAAATAATTTGATCAGTTATGATATATGTATACACTAGTGAAACCATCACTACAATCAAAATAATTAAAATTTTCTTGTGCCCTTTTTTAATTTATCACAAACTCTGATGCCACCCATTGTGACTAAGCAACAAACTGTCATTTTAATCTGCAGTTTCTAGACATTTGATAAATGGAATCATGTAGAATATACTCATTTTGTTTTTTATTCAAGTTATTTTGAGACTCATCTATGTTGTTGCCTTTGGCATTAGTTTGTTCCTTCTTATTGTTAAGTAATAGTATTCTATATATTTGTTTTTCCATTCACCTGTTGTTGGACATTTAGGTTGATCCCAATTTTGGGCTATCACAAGGAAAGCTGCTATAAAATTTTGTATATAAGACTGTGTGGATATAATGCTTTGGTTTCTCTTGAATAATGATGGAATGGCTACAGCTTCCCTGGTGGTGCAGTGGTTAAGAATCTGCCTGCCAATGCAGGGGACACGGGTTTGTGCTCTTGTCCGGGAAGATCCCACATGCCACGGAGCAACTAAGCCTGAGCGCCACAGCTACTGAGCCTGCGCTCTAGAGTCCACGAGCCACAGCTACCGAGCCCGCATGCCACAACTACTGAAGCCCACATGCCTAGAGCCCGTGCTCTGCAACAAGCCAATGCAATAAGAAGCCCACGCACCACAACAAAGAGTAGCGCCCGCTCGCCGCAACTAGTGAAAGCCGCGCACAGCAACGAAGACCCAACACAGCCAAAAATAAATAAATAATTTATTTTTAAAAAAATGGAATGGCTAGCTTGTATATGTGTAATTTTATGAAATTGCTCAACTATTTTCTAAAGTGCTTGTATTCCAATAAGAAGTGAATGAGGGACTTCCCTGGTGGCGTGATGGTTAAGAATCCGCCTGCCAATGCAGGGGACACAGGTTCGATCCCTGGTCCGGGAAGATCTCACATGCCGCGGAGCAACTAAGCCCGTGCACCACACCTACTGAGCCTGCGCTCTAGAGCCTGCGAGCCACAACTACTGAGCCTGCATGCCACAACTCCTGAAGCCCGTGTGCCACAATTACTGGAGCTTGAGCACCTAGAGTCCATGCTCCACAACAAGAGAAGCCACCGCAATGAGAAGCTGGCACACCGCAACGAAGAGTAGCCCCCGCTCGCCGCAACTAGAGAAAGCCCGCGTGCAGCAACGAAGACCCAAAGCAGCCAATAATAAATAAATAAATAAAAATTAAAAAAAAAAAAGAAGTGAATGAGATTTCCAGTTGATCTGCATCTTTATCAACACTTGACACTGTCAGTCTTTATAAGTTTAGTTATGCTCAGGGATGTATCTCAGTGTGGTTTTAATTAGCATCTCCTTTAAGATGCAATTTAAAGATAAGATCTTTCATGTACTTCTTTCATGAAATGTCTGTTCTAATATTTTGCTCATTTTACATATTTTTTTCCTTCTCATTAGTTGCAAGAGTCCGTTTTATTTTGGGGGCATATGTTTCTCAAATATCTTCTCCTAATCTTTGGCTTGCCTTTTGATTTTCCTAATTGGTTTTGAAAAACAGAAGTTTTTAATACTGATTAAGTCCAATACATTGATGTCTTTAAATCTACAGATCAATTTGAGGACAACTGACATCTTTACAATATTGATTCTTCCAATCTATGAATATGACATATTTCTTCAATGTTTTCTTTAATTTCCCTGAGTTGGGTTTTAGGGGGAGTTCTCAGAAAACAATGGCCCACAGGCCAAAATCAGCTCATGGCTTGTTTTTTGTATGGTCCATGAGATAAGAATAATTTTTACATTTTAAAGGGTTGTCATAAAAATGAAGAATAAAATGGAAAAGATACTACCCGTAGCTCACAAACCTAAAATATTTCATATCTGGTCCTTTACAGAAAATTTTGTCAGCCCTGTCGTAGAGAATTGTGTGTAGAGGTCTTGAACATAACTCATTAGATTCATTCCCAGGTATTTTATACCTCTGATGCCATCAAGTAACATCTTTTATGACTAAGTTTATTTAAAATGTTACATGCCTGGTACAGAGTGGTTGTTTAATGGATATTCAACAAATAAATGAAGAAAAACATTTTCATTTTCAGAAATAAATTTGTGAAACAGCCTGCTAAAGGATGCTGAATTAAGACCATGACAGATCAGCAAAAGGAAGACACAGGAAAGAGATTCTGAAGAGTGTAGATTTCCTTTCTGTCTTGGCTTTCTGCCCCTGCGCTTTCCTTTTCGGCCCCCCCGCCCCACTGCTACTTCCTCTGACAAAGACCTCTGACACCTTAGGGACATGGATGTTGGTGCTATACGATCGAGGAAAACATAAAGGCATGATTTTTTCAATTTTATTTTCTTCCTGTTCATTGCTGGTGTATTAGCGAGGGTTCTCCAGAGAAACAGAACCAACATTTGTTTGGTTCTATCTATCTGGATAGATAGATAGAGGATAGACAGATATTCTAAGGAACTGGCTTGCATGATTGATTCTGAGGGCTTATAAGTCTAAAATCCATAGGGCAGGACTGCAGGCTGGAAACTCGGGTAAGAATTGCTGTTCCAGCCTTGAGTCCAAATACTTCAGGGAATCAGGCTGAGTTTCTATGCTCTCGAGGCGAATAGCTTCCTCGGTAAAGACGTTCAACTGATTGGATTAGGTCTAACAAAGATTCTCTCCTTCACCAAACTTTAATCAGGTGGCCCTAAACTCCCTTCTCAATTAGGCTCCTCTGACTTTTGAACTTCTGTTATTTGTCTATGCATTCCTCAGTTTTAGCAAGGTTCCTGCTAAGTCAGTTTAGCCAGAATCTCCCACCCTTAATATCTGACATCTGGTTCCTCCTCCTCCTCGAGCCCTGTCTGATCATCCCACCTGCCTCCCGCAAGAACCCTTGTCAGGTCAGTTTAGCCAGAATCCGGCCCCCCACTCCGCCCCCCTTACCCCTCTTGTTTTCTCTTAGCCGTTTTCTGTTCACGGACATGCCAGCCACGCCCAGCCGGCTCCTGGGCTACAAATTCCCACCTTCCCTTGTCTGGAATTGCGCCCAATCTCTCTGACCTAGTACAAAACCCCACTGTAGTAGACGCCCTGAATAAAGTTTGCCTTACCGTTAACAAGTGTCAGCGATAACTTTTCTGTAACTCTTCCATCCACAGGGGACTCGGACATGGGTTCACCAACCTGGTCACCCATCCTATTTGGCTTCAGCCTCTGCCTTATTTTCCTCGTGTCTGTAAAGTCACAAGCCTAGGACCTCGCTACTAAACATGTGGTCCTCAGAGCAGCAATACCAGCACCACCTGCGACTGTGTTAGAAACGCACAATCTTGGCTCCAAAAGTTATCCTTGTGGACCTTTTTCTTTTCTTTTTGTTTCGGCTTTCTTCCCTGTCCTGCCAGCTGTATACTTGTATGTACATTTTTCAGTGTTTTCTGTGGACAATAAAAAGTTAAAAATGAATTCTAGGTGCAACTGCGTTAGCTGCGTCCGGCTGGGTTCTTCAGACGCAGGTCAGCGTTTGTGGAGACGGCTTCGCCCTCCGCTGAGGGGCTGCCGCAACCGGCCACAAGCCATGAGGACGCGGTCCGCTCGCGGCATGCTGCCTCCGCCCACCCCTACGAAACTCCGCCTCATCTTCCCCTCCGCCGGTCCCCGCCTGGCTGCCGGCGAGGCCCCGACTGGCTCAGTCACAGCGGCCACCGGACTGCCGCGAAAACCCGGAGTAACGGACTCCTGAAGTCGCTGGGGTCGCCGCGAGGGTGGCGGGGGGCCTCACGGAGCATGCGTAGGGAGGGTGCGCGCACATGCGCATTGCCGGCGCAGGGTCGCGCGCTGGGGTGTCTGGCGGCCGAGAGGCTGCGCGCGCGGTGGACGTGCTCGGTGGCTGCGGCGGCGGCGGCAGGGCGTCAAGAGGGGAAGGGCGGGCGGGGCCGGGGGCTGAACCCGGAAGTGGGTCGGCGCCAGAGCGAGCGCGCCCGGAGTGGAGCTCAGCGGCCGGGAGCCAACGGGTAGCCCTGGGTTCCCGGTAATGGACGCGCGGGGCGTCTGCGCGGGGAGCGGGTTGGCGGGCGGCGGGGGCGCCCTCGGCGGCGCGATCTCCACCCGGCGGGGCCTGAGGAGGCTCTGCTCCGGCGGCCGTCCCTCGGGTGACCCGCTCTCTTCTCCGCGCCTCCCGGGGCCGTCCCGCCGGGCGCCTCCAGCATTTGGACGCTCGCCGGCCCCGAGGAGGTGCGCCTAGCCGCCCCTGGGAAGCGTATTAATGGGGGACGTGGGTTCCGCGGCCGCGACGGCCTGGTTGTCACTGTCCCGGCGCCCCTGCACCGCGAAGGTGGCCGCCTCGACCTGCACCCACGGCGCGCTCCGCGGAGCCTCCCCTTCTGCCCCACTTTCCCCTACCCGGTTCGGGAATCGGGCCTGCAAGGTGTGCTCTGCCTCCTTTAAAATTCTTTTGTTGGCTGTGTTTTCTAACCCGGCCCTCCTTGTTCTCCGCCCTAAAATCTCAGCCACGAATGAGTGGAAGCGGTGACTTTATCATAATTTAGTTTTCGTTTAGGAAGGATTTGTTTACAATGCCGCGAATGATTTAGGATCGCTTGGCCATGCAGTTATTTTTCATGGTTCATAACTCTTTTCGCAGACCATGCAACCCTCGGGCACGCCCCTCCAGAAGCTGTGATCCAAGACAATCTAGTTTTCCTTTATAAATCCCTCAAGACACTTATGAAGTTTCTTGTTCTGATACCGTTGTACTGCAATGAAGAAAAGGAGAAAGGTTACTTCACATCTTGACGAGAAGATCCATCTAGGCTACCGTAAAGATTCTTCGGAAGGAAATGTTGCAGTGGAGTGTGAGCAAGTAACCTACACTCATTCCACGGAAAGACCAGCTCCCGAAGCTCTTCGCTGTTACCAGGAACTTCCTCCCTCTCCGGATCAGAGAAAACTTCTGAGTTCTTTGCAGTACAATAAGAACTTGCTGAAGTATTTAAATGATGATAGGCAGAAGCAGCCATCTTTCTGTGACTTACTTATCATAGTAGAAGGAAAAGAATTTAGCGCACACAAAGTCGTCGTTGCTGTTGGCAGTAGTTATTTTCATGCGTGTTTGAGCAAAAATCCAAGCACGGATGTTGTCACCCTGGATCACGTAACTCACTCCGTTTTTCAGCATTTGCTTGAATTTCTTTACACATCAGAATTTTTTGTGTACAAATATGAAATCCCACTTGTTTTAGAGGCTGCAAAATTCCTGGATATTATAGATGCAGTTAAGCTGCTAAATAACGAAAATGTTGCCACTTTTCAGTCTGAGCTAACTGAAAAATCGTCACCAGAAGAAACACTAAGTGAGTTAACTGGAAGACTGTCGAGTAATCATCAGTGTAAATTCTGTAGTAGACATTTTTGTTATAAGAAGTCTTTAGAGAATCATTTGGCGAAAACCCATAGATCCCTTTTATTAGGGAAAAAGCATGGGTTAAAAATGCTGGAGAGAAGTTTTTCCACAAGGAGATCAAAACGGAATCGGAAGTGCCCTGTTAAGTTTGATGACACTAGTGATGATGAACAAGAAAGTGGTGATGGGTCAGACAATTTGAATCAAGACAGTTTTGATAAGGAAAAGTCAGATAGAAATGATTCTGAGGATCCCGGCAGTGAATGTAATGCTGAAGAGGATGAGCTAGAGGAGGAAATGTCAGATGAATACTCTGACATTGAAGAGCACAGTGAAAAGGATCCCAATGATGCAGAAGAGGAGGCTGAGGCTGGTGATTCTGTCGGAAGCATTCATGAGGGATTAACCCCTGTAGTCATTCAGAACAGTAACAAAAAAATATTGCAGTGTCCCAAATGCGATAAGACATTTGACCGCATAGGTAAGAAAAGAAAGCTTGTTTCCTGTCTCTCATAACTTACTTTTCATGGGTATTTTAAAGGTGATAGTTGGAAACTAAACTTTGAAAGTAACTTTTAAAAAGAAAACTTAAGTAGGGAGGATATTTGATTTTTGATACATATTTTATCCTGTTATTATGGGTTTGTTGTGATTCAGGAATTAAGTATTTATATTACCCTTTATTTTCTCTTCCTCATGTCGTGGCAGTAGGTGACAGATCATTAGTTCCTGTATTTAGTGTGAAAAATTCCAGAGTATCAATAATTACGAATGTAGAGCTTTGATTTATATGCTAATTTAATTTCATAGGTAACTGATATTTTTGAGTCATTATAGAAAATTGAGTTAGGTTATGTTAGATGTAATTTAATAATTTGTATACTATTTCCCCTTGAGCATGGTAATAATGTGAGTCATAAATACAGTCACTTTTCCAGTATCCAGTACTGTTTAGAATTGGGATGTTTCAGATTATTCTAATACATAGTTAGGAATAAAACTGTGCTAAATGTAATTTCATTCTGTAGACAGAGACTTCAGGAAGTATCCTAATAGTATTCTTGGGTTATTATAATAATGAATATATCAACTTTTTCTTTATTAAAAAAGCCTATATAGGAAATGTCTCTAACCTTAAGTTAAAATTTTATCAGTGAATATTTACTTTCAAGAGATCTAATATTTGCTAGTAAAATAATTTTTGGAGGTGTCTTATACGGACTTTCTAATGTGAAATTTTAAATTGCAGCAGTTCAGCTATTTACATATAAATCAAAGTTATGAAATTGGGAAATATATTCAACTGCATAGAATGATAAAAAGAAGAGATAAGCGTAATTTGACCTTGTAAAATTACTTATACAGTTTAATATATCCCAATGTGTCTTGGAGTGTTGAGTTACTTGTTATTGGCATAGGTGGAAATTGGTTACATTTGCATTTACATAGGCATTGGTAATTATTTGCTCTCAAAATATTCGATAGTATAAACTATGGCATAGCAGTGGTAACCTCTTTTTGCTTTTTCTTATGCCTTTGAATATTTTTTTCTAAATCAGAATGCTTTTGACAATCCAATTTAATAATTATTTATTGTTATTTTTACTGTGTTTAAGTTTCTATACAAATGAATAAAACAACTTTTTTTGAGTAGGTCAGTTGGATAAGTGTGCGGATACAAGTAGCGTGTTAAACTCAGGTTGGTAAATGCCCTTGAAGAGCTGTGAACAGATGCTGTGAGGGGTATAGAGACGAGAACAACATTTTTGTATTGAGATACCTGACAACATTTCATCTTTCAAGTTGAGTCTCTTTTTTAGACTTTGTATTCTTAGCACATGCTTCCTGTATTACACCTTAATTTGACCTAATTTGACTTGAGGTGTGTGGGCAGGGGTCAGTTTGCAAATGGCATTGTAGGCCTCAAACTGTCCTATCGAACACTAACTAGGCCCGTGAGATATGTTATGAGCAAGGGGTTCTGTGTTCAGGTAAGACGGGGATAACTATACTCATCTATCTGTATTAATGCTCTCAAATTCTTTAGTAAAGAAACCCGTTCATTTTACTTAACCTGGCATTTCCTCAAATAATTTTACCACTAGACACTTTTGGGGTTTTCCTTGGAAACTCCCAGGAAAGTAGAGTTCTGTGCACACTATTTGGGGAAAGAGTGCTCAAGGTCAAGGTCCTAATGTACTAAGAAGAAGGCGTTTTGCAGCTTTTTTAACCAAATTCAGTTCAGATAATCAGATAATTGTGGGAATCAGTAAGGCACATTGTCAGCTTATTTCCAGCCTCCTTCCTGGATGTATTTTACATTATACCCCTCTTATTGAGCCCCTCTCTTGCTTAGCTTCGTTGGGGCTTGCTGGCTTTTCCCCAGTACAGAGAAAGAGAGCAAGCAAGAGATTGAGATTGTGATTTTATCATATTGGTTACAAAGTATGAGCTGTGGTGATGTCAGACTGCCTGCATTTTTGAATCCAGGTCTTATGTGAGTTGCTTAACCTGTGTGTGTACTTTTGTTTCCTCACAGATAGAGTGGGCTGATGCTAATGGTACCTTCTCATGGGGGTTACTATGAGGATTAAATGGGATAGTCCTTGTGAATCACTTAAAATATCGTGTGAAATTTAGGTGTGTAGGGAATGCTAGCTTCTCTTATTGATCATTAATGCAGTTTTTGAGTGTCTCTACTATGCCAAATAAATATGAAATGATATATTCTCTGTCCTCAAGAATCTTAGAGGTTAATGAGTACATGCACAAATACAATTATATTACAATAAGATCATCTTATCAGGACAAATACAGAGGCTTATAGGAATTAGGAAAGATTTCACGGAGCAGGTAGCATTTGAGCTCAGACCTAAAGAATAGGGAGGAACTTACAAGGCAGAAGGACCACAGCTGCAAAGACATGGAGGTAGCTGTTTCTGGAAATTGCTAAAGGCAGGGTGATTTCGGGGTGGGCAAGGAGGCATAATGAAAATGACAAGAGGTGAGGATTGGCAAGTAAGCAGAGGTCAAGTTTTGAGTGGTTTGTATGCAGTACAGAGAAGTTTTTATCCAATAAGTGATAGAAAGTTGAGAAAACTTTGACAAAGGAAATGACGGCCATAGGAGTTTTAGAAAGATACTCTGGCTTCAGTGATGAGAAGGAAGTTGGAGGTGTTGCAGGCTTGGACCAGGCAGATGAGCAGCATTGGGAACTGGATGTGGGACAGGAGTAGATCAGAGGTGCCCTGAATATAGGCTTCAGTGGACTGGTGATGGATAGAGTGAAAAGAATATGCAGATGGAGAGGACCTGTGTTTCTTAAATGTCCTCCTTTATCATCCCTATCAGAAGTCCTCTTTATTCTTAAAATAAAACAGTTCAAGGGCTACTTTCCAGTAATCCTCATATCACCCACATTCCTTTCATAGGATTTTAATCCTTTCATAGGATTCCACCTAGAATTTTGATTGTTATTTCCCTATATCATTAGATTGTGAGCGTGAAGGTTTTGTATGTTACTTTTGATTAGTATCCTTCATGATACCCCAGGTTATTTCAGATAATAAGTTTTCAGTAAGCTCTTGTTTAATTGAACTAAGGTGAAAGGTTGACTCTGACTTTGGACTTGTAAGAAGTCTTTAACTTGCTGTCTCAGAGTGGGTTTAGGAGAGAGAATTAATAAGCTCTGAGACGTTCTGCTGGAACCATTAGCTCCACAGTATGTAGTTTAGTAATTTGATTCCAGCACTTTGGATCTTTTATCTTTTTTGACGTGCTTAATAGTTGCTCAGACTGATCCAGTTGTATTTTTTCCTTAGGCTCCCAGCTGTCCTCCTTTCAGCCTATTCTCATGCAAAATAAGAGTCCTTTGACCTTTCCCCTTGTACCGAAAACCTAGCTGGTGAAAAGGCAAAAATGGTGAGAAGATGACAGATGGGGGTGAGAGAAAAAATTTGGATAATTTATCTTTTTTGTCGTTCCTACTGGGAACTAAAATCTTTCCTTAGATTAAATTTAATCTTTTCTAGAGGTAGAAAATGTTTAAAAACTTAAAAAAAAAAATGTGACTGTGTAGACCATCCTGACAGTTTCTGCTTGGTTCTGAATAGAAAAGAGTAATGACAGTAGCATAATTCTCTACTTTAATGTTAAATATTTTAGTTAAATATTCTTTAGGGTATGCCAAATGAATAAATTCAAGGTTAATTTAAGATTTGGCATATGAGATATAATGAGCTAATTTGGTGATGTTTCTCTTTGTAAAACCTCCATACGAAATCTGATAATAATTTTGCATGACCCATATGGAGTGAAGCACAGGGTCAGGTTTTGTTATGTGAAAATATCTTTATTTTGTGTGTCCTGATTTGGGACACAATTCATACTGGGATTCAGTCAGAAAAATGCTGTGGATGAAATTTCTTAATATTATTTGTTTTCTGTTGGTGATTAAGAATGGTGGGGCATAGTTTAGTGTTCTGTGAAAGAATACTGAGGTTTTTTTTTTATTTGATAACTTTGAAGTGAACATTTGATTTATACATTATTATTGAATTCCCCCCACCCCATAAGAAAAGAAACAGATATATGTGTAGATTGTGTTTATGCTGAGGATAACCCCCACACATCCCTACCAATTGATTTAAGCATGGGATTTCTTTGGACATTTATCTGACTTTGGAGTTCAGCGTTCCCTCAGAAGTTGTATCTCTTCTGTTGGTCAGAAATTCAAATCCATGCAGATAACAGGTCCTGCAATGCCTCTGTGCATTAATTTTGAATTAATAACATAACAAAAATGTGTTTTTACTTTAGAGGTTCTAAATATTATAATGAATTATTCAAATTTATGTATTTTCATTGGTCTCTTTGGACTTTGCTGAATTTATTTTTAAATGATTTTATTTGTTTCTTTTTGTGTTTTGGTTAAATCCTGTTAAGTCTACTGGTCTGTAGGCAAATGGAAGTTTAACAATCAAAAGTGGTTTTGATTTTTAATTTAACTGCCACTTGATGGCTTTAATATTCAACTACATATAACTTAATTTTTATTTGCAAGCAAGAATTTCTTGACTACAAATAAACCGAAAATTCTACTAATTGATCTTTCCAACAAAGGCATTTTCATAGAAAATAAAAGTTTTGGTTAAGACTTTTCTTATAATTTAAGATTTTTATTAAGTTGCTCTTCCTGTTCACTTGGGTGTAAAAAATCAGGAGACTTGAGTGGTAGGGGGTTGATAAGTTAGCCTTCAGTCCTGAGAGTCAGTGCTAAGTAGGCACAGTCAATCCCCAGGTAAGAATGGTCCTGTTCCAAAAATCACTTGTAACTTTGTCACTTAAACTCATACTGTGTACTCTTGATTCATTTCCATAATTTAAAAAGCAAGTTTATGAAAAATGTGAACACTTTCACAATCAAGGAAAACATTTTTTTTTAATTCCATAAAATGACCCCTACCTTTGCCAAATTAGAATTGTGGGTTATTAGTACATACTGATGTTTGGATTCTGTACCTTTTCTCATATCCGGTAGATGTGTAACAAATATTAAGGAATCCAATACAAGCATGCCATATTACAATAGAGAAAGATTAAAATCAACTCAGAAAACATTTCCCCAAAGAAGTTATGTTATAGCAGTATTGGTCTGGTTATACCCTGCAAAAAGTAATAAAAATCAGTGCTTTTCCAACTTTTTTGGGGGGGATGGTTCAAGATCAGAAATACATATATTATTATGCTAATACATATATATGTATATATATATATATGTGCTCATACATGCACTGAAGCAAAATAATTGCTTGAATCTAGAGTGAATGCACTCTGATATTTTCTGCTTTGTTCTGTTCCTTTTTTCCCCCCAGTGCTAATCATCATAACCCACAGAATTGATTTTATTGACACTAATGATTTTTAGTTTGTGAAACACTGATCTAAGCCATAATGTAGCTCAACTCTTGTTTTTGAGAACCTACCTGTTATTTGTGATGTCTGTGGAAAGATTTCGCCTTGGGACACACAAGCACGCCTCTCCCCCAGGCAAGCCCCATATTAGCTCTGATCCCTTGACCACAGCAGGGGAACTGGTGGTGCTCCGGTGTGTATACATGTATCAATGCGGTCATGCCCCGGCAGTGGCAGAGGGAGAACTGAGGAGATACTAGGCGTTTTTAGCAATGGCCAGGGGACAAAGTCAAGTTCTTACAGTATTTTCAGAGAGCTGAAACTCCAGTTTGATCTGTTATAACATATTCATAAACCAGGTGTATGCATATTTATACTTGAGATATATCTATGTGCCCGTCCTGTGGCCAGTAATCCTAATAATAATAATAATAATAATAATGATGATGATGATGACTAATAGTTACTAATGCTTACTATGTGCTAGGATGTTTTAAGTGTCGCATATATATTAATTTGTTTACTTCTCACAGCCCCATGAAGTGTTAATAACGCAGGTAGACAGAGGTTAAATTACTGGCTTGATTAAGATCACACAGCTAATTTAGTAGGTGCCCAAACATTGGCTGAGTTTCCTGACTACATGCATGTAAAAGATGCATAGATCATCATCATATGGTCAGTACCTAAATACCTACTGGATTTTTATCATACTTTTGTTTTACTTTGCTTGTGATTGTCATCCTTCCTCCCACCTTAAAGAAAATACCTTGGTTCCCTTTCCTCAGTATTCTTATGTAAGTGCAGTGCAGTTAACTTTTAGATAATATACTGTGTTTATTAAATATAATCATATTTAGATACATGTAATAAATTGATGAATGTATTTACTAAGTAGATGAATGATTATCTTTTGTCCTTAGTGGCCTTTGAATATTTTGGGTTTTATCTAATCTCCATGATATATTTATGATTTATATATTTTTTAAAAGTATATGGATGAAATGCTGTACTTTCACGTTAGCTTTAGCCTGAAGAAAAATTTATATTTTTTTTTTTTCAGGACAAAGCAAAGCTAAGCTTTTCATTGAAAATTACTCTTCACATTGATAGTATATTTTCTTATTTTTGTTGCCTTTCACTCAGAGGTATCCTTAATTGAAATTTCTATTTTAAGCTAGTAGATGTGCACATTCACAACTTGATTACAGGTTAATAATAATGGCCAACATTAATTGATAGCTTATAATGGGTTGACAGAGTTATAAGTGTTTTATGTGTATTTATGTATTATTACAACAGTCCTCTGAGGTAAATCTATTATTCCATTATTATTTTTTCAGATGAGAAAGATTTGAGGCTTAGAAAGGTTACTTGTCCAAGGTCACATAGCCTGCAATTTAAAGAATTGGGATTCATATCCAGGTGGCTGGATCCAGGGTCTGTGCCCCTACCTACGATGCTGTTCTGCCTCTGTAATGTGGAAATTTATATTCTAAATAATGATGTAAAAGAATTTTAGTATAAGTAGGAATATAAGTAAGATTTAAGCCAAAATGTATCCTTGTATTTCATTTTTTATTGTCACTTTTCTCTTTGGACAGGTTGTGTTAAAATCTCTTTTTTTATTATTTTATATTTTTTTACTGAACTATAGTTGATATATAATATTGCATTAGTTTCAAGTATACAGCAAAGTTATTCAGTTTTATATATATATATATATTTTTAGATTCTTTTCCATGATAGATTTGTTATGTCTGTGAGTCTGTTTCTGTTTGTAAATAAGTTCATTTGTATTTTTTTAGATTCCACATATAAATGAGAATAATATTAGTCTTTGGCTTACTTCACTTGTTATGATAATCTCTAGGTCCATCCATGTTGCTGCAAATGTCAATATTTCATTTTTTTATGAGTGGGTAATATTTCATTGTGTGTGTGTGTGTGTGTATATATATATATATATATATATATACACCACATCTTCTTTATCCATTCATCTGTCAGTGGACATTTAGGTTGCTTCCAGGTCTTGGCTATTGTAAATAGTGCTGCTGTGAACATTGGTGTGCATGAAACTTTTTGAATTAGTTTTTGTCTTTTCTGGATATATGCCCAGGAGTGAGATTGCTGGATCATATGGTAACTCTATTTTTACTTCTTTTAAGGAACCTCCATACTGTTTTCCATAGTGGCTGCACCAATTTACATTCCCAACAGTGTAGGAGGGTTAAAATTTTTTGATTCTTTCTATTGCAAATACCTGTAACATTTGTTTGGAACTCAGATATGCATTCAGAATATAATACAAATCTCACATTAATATGTCTGTACATCATACCTGTTCATTTTTTCCTTTTCTTACTTCCCTTGATACTGCCCATATATATTGGCCTTAGTAGCTTAGTATTAAGCATGCAGTCAAGTACAGGTGATTTACTTGTGTCTTAATGTCTTATAAGTTGGAGAGGTCTTGTAGGAATGGACTGTAGTGAAGTATAAATTTTTCTGAGTATACTAGATTTGTAGTGCTCTTTCCAGATTACCTTCTTTGTGAAGAGAGATGAAAATATATAAGATACATAACATATTATATTTCCTTTTACAATATTTTTAAAAGGTCTGCCAAATCTGAAAATTCCTTTCAATTCATGGCTTCTAAATAAACTGTTAATCAGGAGATTTTATTCCACTGTCAAATTTCAGTCACTATGTAGTAAATGTACTGAATTTAATTTTAATTTCTGTCTTTTTATAGGAAAATATGAGAGCCACACACGTGTTCACACAGGTGAGAAGCCCTTTGAGTGTGATATTTGTCACCAGCGCTATTCGACAAAGTCTAACCTAACTGTTCACAGAAAGAAGCACAGTAATGAAACAGAATTTCATAAGAAGGAGCACAAGTGCCCTTATTGTAATAAACTTCATGCAAGCAAGAAGACTTTAGCCAAGCATGTTAAGAGGCAAGTATTATCTTGCTTCCGTAATATACTTTAGTGTGCCTTCTAATTTAAATATGTAGTGAGCTAAAAACATCTATGGGGTGCTTGTCTCCAATTTTTTCATTGCTTAACATTTTCTAGACTACAAATTTATTAAGAAAAGAACAGCAAATGTTAGTTCATATTTTTTACTATTGCTATTGAGATGAAGTTTTTTGATACTGAAACAAAAACTATAGTCTATGCTATAGAAGTTTAAGATACAGAATTTTTGTTATCCTGGGTTTTCTGTCTTGGGTTTTGGCAAGTATGTTTTCAACCTATATGGTTTTAGAACTGTAGGAAACTTATTCTGCATGCTCAACTTTGTCTTTAGTGTATGCAAATTTGTGGGAGAAAGAATATTTAGTATAGTATTGCATATTTAACTTTGAGAAATTAAATTTACTGAAATATGGACCAAAACAAGTCAAGTGAATGGCATTGAAGATTATCTGTGAATAGATAGGTTCCTGAATATATGTAAAGTATGATTATGCTTTACTTTGACTATTTCTGCATAACTTTAAGCACACATATTCATATATTAAAATAATAGCGATACCTGTATTCTTGAAGTACTCAAATGTGCCCGTCTCTTTAAGAAAGGAATCAGTGCCTGATTCTTGTAATCACTGTCAACATATTAGATAGAATATTGACTTAACTAATATAATCTTTTCCTGACAGCCTTTTAATTTTTTTCTTATAGATTTCATCCTGAAAATGCACAAGAATTTACTTCCATTAAGAAGACTAAGAGTGAAAGTTGGAAATGTGATGTAAGAGATTTTAATTTGTTGTAGAAAACCAAATTAAATGTATTGTGACCTTTTGGGAAAGTAATTAAATTTTAAAGTAATATAAACTTAGCTTATATCACTTTTAGAATCTTTTATACAGTGTTATCCTAATATTTTTGTAAATTAAGCCTGGTATGAGTTAGTTTTTGAATGATGGACCTGAAAAATAGAAATCCTAGTTTTTATTTTTATTGTAATCACTATACCATGTTTTTATAGTTGTCTGAAACTGTGATGTTACTGTTGCACAGAATATAAAATGTTAGAATTTTCCTTCCATTTCTGGTTGTCTGTTGCTATATATCAAACCACCTCAAAACTTAATGGCCTTAAATTACCGTTTCATTGTATCTCATCATTTTGGGGGTCAGTAATGTAAATGGGGGCAGGATTTTGCTAGGCAATTCTTCTGTTCTACATGGTGTCAGCTGAAGTCGCTCAGTTGTTTTCAGCTGATGGATGGTCTGTATGATCTGGTCTGGTTTGGGGCTGCTTCCAAGGTGCCTCACTCACATGGCTGGAAACCTGGTGTTGGTCAACAGCTAGAAGCTCAGCAAGGACAGCTGGCTTTTCCTGGGGCTCCTTGAACTGCCTTCTGGCATGGCAGCTGGGCTCCAGGAGTGAGTGTGTGTTTGTTCCAGGAAGCCGAGGTAAACGCTCTCAGGCTTCTTATGGCCTCACCTCGGAAGTCTCAGAGCACCACTTCCGACATGTTCTGTTGGTCACACAAGGCACTACAGCTAGGGAAGATTTAAGGGGAGTGGAATTAATCTCCATTTTACAATGATAGGAGTAGCAAAGAATTTGTACGTATTTTTATTCTACCGCAACTCCTAAAGTACTTTTTCATTATTTAGGTAAATATTGTTTAAAGGAGTAATCAGATATCATTTTGTTTACTCCTAGGCTTCAACTTATATATTGGGTTGGCCAAAAAGTTCCTTCAGTTTTTAAATAAAAATAAAAGACGCATTTTTCATTTTCACCAAGAACTTTATTGAACAATGTATCCATTGTTTTGTTCTACTACCTTCTGCCATTTTTCAGGCAACTTCATAATTCCATCTTCCCAAAACTTTTTATCTTTTTAAGCAAAGAACTGTACCAGGTGCCTTTTACAGTCTTCCAGGGAATTGAAATTTTTTCAATTAGAAGAGTTTTGTAAAAACCAAAATAAATGGAAATCCGAAGGTGCAATGTCTGGTGAATACGGCAGATGAATCAGAACTTCGCAGCCAAGCTCTAACAGTTTTTTGCCTGGTCACCAAAGAAACATGCGGTCTGGTGGTATCCTGATGGAAGATTATGTGTTTTCTGTTGACTAATTCTGGACACTTTTCATCAAGTGCTGCTTTTAGTTGGTCTAATTGGGAGCACTACTTGGAATTGTTTGGTTTTCCAGAAGGAGCTCATAATAGAGGACTCCCTTCTAAACCCACCATATACACAACATCACCTTCTTTGTATGAAGACTGGCCTTTGGTGTGGTTGGTGGTGGTTCATTTCACTTGCCCCATGATCTCTTCTGTTCTGCATTATTGTACAGTATCCACTATTCATCACCCACCACAATTTGTTTTAAAAATGGAACGTTTTCGTTATGTTTAAGTAGAGAATCGCATGCGGAAATAGAGTCGAAGGTTTTTTTTGCCTAACTTATGTGGAACCCAAACATCAAAGCAATTAGCGTAACCAAGCTGGTGCAAATGATTTTCAGCCTTTGATTTGGATATTTTGAGTATGTCGGCTATCTCCCACGTGGTATAACATTGATTGTTCCAGTGAATGTCTCGATTTGATCGCTATCAACTTCAACTGGTCTACCCCAATGTGGAGCATCGTCCAACGAGAAATCTCCAGCACGAAACTTCACAAACTACTTTTGACACGTTTGATCAGTCACAACACCTTCTCCATACACTGCACAAATCTTTGTGTTTCAGCTGTGTTTTTACCTTTCTTGAAATAATAAAGCGTAATATGCCGAAAATGTTGCTTTTTTTCTTCCATCTTCAATATTAAAATGGCCACACAAAAATTCACCAATTTTGATATTTTTAAAAAAATGCACACTGATATGACAGCTGTCACAATACAATCTAACAAAATTTTTTGTTTTGTTTTGTTTTTTGCAGTTAACAAAATTATTTTGAATGAAGTTAAAGACAACTAAGTGCTACTAGAGCCATCTTACGCAAAAAACCAAACGAACCTTTTGGCCAACCCAATACATGACAAGATTCTCACCATTTCTCTGATTTCAGCTTCTAGGAATTGAAGTTAATTATTAATTATTTGGATCTTTATAAGATGGTTTCTTCTCCTTACTAAGTTTCATCATACTCAGCTGCAAAATGATAACAATTATATCTACCTCTTAGGTTTATTGTGAGAATTAAGTAAAATAATCCATGAATTACTTAGCATTGTGCCTGGTATATAGTACATGCTGTGCTGTTGTTGTACCTGGAGTATAATACATGCTATGTTGTTATACCTGGTGTATAGTACATGCTGTGTTATACCTGGTATATAGTACACGCTGTGTTATACCTGGTGTATAGTACACGCTGTGTTATACCTGGTATATAGTACACGCTGTGTTATACCTGGTGTATAGTACACGCTGTGTTATACCTGGTTTATAGTACATGCTATGTTATACCTGGTGTATAGTACACGCTGTGTTATACATGGTGTATAGTACATGCTGTGTTGTTATACCTGGTGTATAGTACATGCTATGTTGTTACATACCTGGCATACAGTAGATGCTGTGTTGTTATACCTGGTGTATAGTACATGCTGTATTGTGGTGGTTGTTATGCTTGGTGTTTAGGACATGCTATATTGGTACAGCAGTTCCTCTTCCCCTTTTCTAAATCTGATGTCTGCCAAATTTATTTAAAATGTTGTGTCTATTCTTTCTGACCACCTCAAGAGATAAACTTTTTAAAGTAATTTTTCTGAAATTTCTTACTCCTATTCCTAATCAAATATATGGCAAGCATGATAAAAACCTTTATTCATATCATTGATATAAAATATAAATTTTTTTAACATCTTTATTGGAGTATAATTGCTTTACAATCGTGTGTTAGTTTCTGCTTTATAACAAAGTGAATCAGTTATACATAAACATATGTTCCCATATCTCTTCCCTCTTGTGTCTCCCTCCCTCCCACCCTCCCTATCCCACCCCTCCAGGCGGTCACAAAGCACCGAGCTGATCTCCCTGTGCTATGCGGCTGCTTCCCACTAGCTATCTACCTTACGTTTGGTAGTGTATATATGTCCATGCCTCTCACTTTGTCACAACTTACCCTTCCCCCTCCCCATATCCTGAAGTCCATTCTCTAGTAGGTCTAGTAGGACACAGTCTTTATTCCTGTCTTACCCCTAGGTTCTTCATGACAGTTTTTTTTTTCTTAAATTCCATATATATGTGTTAGCATACAGTATTTGTCTCTCTCTTTCTGACTTACTTCACTCTGTATGACAGACTCTAGGTCTATCCACCTCATTACAAATAGCTCAATTTCGTTTCTTTTTATGGCTGAGTAATATTCCATTGTATATATGCGCCACATCTTCTTTATCCATTCATCCGATGATGGACACTTAGGTTGTTTCCATCTCCGGGCTGTTGTAAATAGAGCTGCAATGAACATTTTGCTACATGACACTTTTTGAATTATGGTTTTCTCAGTGTATATGCCCAGTAGTGGGATTGCTGGGTCATATGGTAGTTCTATTTGTAGTTTTTTAAGGAACCTCCATACTGTTCTCCACAGTGGCTGTATCAGTTTACATTCCCACCAACAGTGCAAGAGGGTTCCCTTTTTTCCACAACCTCTCCAGCATTTATTGTTTCTAGATTTTTTGATGATGGCCATTCTGACTGGTGTGAGATGATATCTCATTGTAGTTTTGATTTGCGTTTCTCTAATGCTTAGTGATGTTGAGCATTCTTTCATGTGTTTGTTGGCAGTCTGTATATCTTCTTTGGAGAAATGTCTATTTAGGTCTTCTGCCCATTTTTGGATTGGGTTGTTTGTTTTTTTGTTATTAAGCTGCATGCGCTGCTTGTAAATTTTGGAGATTAATCCTTTGTCATTTGCTTCATTTGCAAATATTTTCTCCCATTCTGAGGGTTGTCTTTTGGTCTTCTTTATGGTCTCCTTTGCTGTGCAAAAGCTTTTAAGTTTCATTAGGTCCCATTTGTTTATTTTTGTTTTTATTTCCATTTCTCTAGGAGGTGGGTCAAAAAGGATCTTGCTGTGATTTATGTCATAGAGTGTCCTGCCTATGTTTTCCTCTAAGAGTTTGATAGTTTCTGGCCTTACATTTAGGTCTTTAATCCATTTTGAGCTTATTTTTGTGTATGGTGTTAGGGAGTGATCTAATCTCATACTTTTACATGTACCTGCCCAGTTTTCCCAGCACCACTTATTGAAGAGGCTGTCCTTTCTCCACTGTACATGCCTGCCTCCTTTATTAAAGATAAGGTGACCATATGTGCGTGGGTTTATCTCTGGGCTTTCTATCCTGTTCCATTGATCTATCTTTGTTTTTGTGCCAGTACCATACTGTCTTGATTACTGTAGCTTTGTAGTATAGTCTGAAGTCAGGGAGCCTGATTCCTCCAGCTCCGTTTTTCGTTCTCAAGATTGCTTTGGCTATTCAGGGTCTTTTGTGTTTCCATACAAATTGGGAAATTTTTTGTTCTAATTCTGTGAAAAATGCCAGTGGTAGTTTGATAGGGATTGCATTGAATCTGTAGATTGCTTTGGGTAGTATAGTCATTTTGACAATGTTGATTCTTCCAATCCAAGAACATGGTATGTCTCTCCATCTATTTTTATCATCTTTAATTTCTTTCATCAGTGTCTTATAATTTTCTGCATACAGGTCTTTTGTCTCCTTAGGTAGGTTTATTCCTAGATATTTTATTCTTTTTGTTGCACTGGTAAATGGGAGTGTTTTCTTGATTTCACTTTCAGATTTTTTTATCATTAGTGTATAGGAATGCCAGAGATTTCTGTGCATTAATTTTGTATCCTGCTACTTTACCAAATTCATTGAGTAGCTCTAGTAGTTTTCTGGTAGCATCTTTAGGATTCTCTATGTATAGTATCATGTCATCTGCAAACAGTGACAGCTTTACTTCTTCTTTTCCGATTTGGATTCCTTTTATTTCCTTTTCTTCTCTGATTGCTGTGGCTAAAATTTCCAAAACTATGTTGAATAAGAGTGGTGAGAATGGGCAACCTTGTCTTGTTCCTGATCTTAGCGGAAATGCTTTCAGTTTTTCACCATTGAGGACAATGTTGGCTGTGAGTTTCTCATATATGGCCTTTATTATGTTGAGGAAAGTTCCCTCTATGCCTACTTTCTGCAGGGTTTTTATCATAAATGGGTGTTGAATTTTGTCAAAAGCTTTCTCTGCATCTATTGAGATGATCATATGGTTTTTCTCCTTCAATTTGTTAATATGGTGTATCACGTTGATTGATTTGCATATATTGAAGGATCGTTGCATTCCTGGAATAAACCCCACTTGATCATGGTGTATGATCCATTTAATGTGCTGTTGGATTCTGTTTGCTAGTATTTTGTTGAGGATTTTTGCATCTATGTTCATCAGTGATATTGGCCTGTAGTTTTCTTTCTTTGTGACATCCTTGTCTGGTTTTGGTATCAGGGTGATGGTGGCCTCAGAATGAGTTTGGGAGTGTTCCTCCCTCTGCTATATTTTGGAAGAGTTTGAGAAGAATAGGTGTTAGCTCTTCTCTAAATGTTTGATAGAATTCGCCTGTGAAGCCATCTGGTCCTGGGCTTTTGTTTGTTGGAAGATTTTTAAACACAGTTTCAATTTCAGTGCTTGTGATTGATCTGTTCATATTTTCTATTTCTTCCTGATTCACTCTTGGCAGGTTGTGCATTTCTAAGAATTTGGCCATTTCTTCCAGGTTGTCCATTTTATTGGCATAGAGTTGCTTGTAGTCATCTCTCATGATCTTTTGTATTTCTGCAGTATCAGTTGTTACTTCTCCTTTTTCATTTCTGATTCTATTGATTTGACTCTTCTCCCTTTTTTTCTTGATGAGTCTGGCTAATGGTTTATCAATTTTGTTTATCTTCTCAAAGAACCAGCTTTTCGTTTTATTGATCTTTGCTATTGTTTCCTTCATTTCTTTTTCATTTATTTCTGATCTGATCTTTATGATTTCTTTCCTTCTGCTAACTTTGGGTTTCTTTTGTTCTTGTTTCTCTAATTGCTTTATGTGCAAGGTTAGGTTGTTTATTCGAGATGTTTCCTGTTTCTTAAGGTAGGATTGTATTGCTATAAACTTCCTCTTAGAACTGCTTTTGCTGCATCCCATAGATTTTGGGTCGTCGTGTCTCCATTGTCATCTGTTTCTAGGTATTTTTTTATTTCCTCTTTGATTTCTTCAGTGATCACTTCGTCATTAAGTAGTGTATTGTTTAGCCTCCGTGTGTTTGTATTTTTTACAGATCTTTTCCTGTAATTGATATCTAGTCCCATAGCGTTGTGGTCGGAAAAGATACTTGGTACAATTTCAGTATTCTTAAATTTACCAAGGCTTGATTTGTGACCCAAGATGTGATCTATCCTGGAGAATGTTCCATGAGCACTTGAGAAAAATGTGTATTCTGTTGTTTTGGGATGGAATGTCCTATAAATATCAATTAACTCCATCTTGTTTAATGTATCATTTAAAGCTTGTGTTTCCTTATTTATTTTCATTTTGGATGATCTGTCCATTGGTGAAAGTGGGGTGTTAAAGTCCCCTACTATGAATGTGTTACTGTCGATTTCCCCTTTTATGACTGTTAGTATTTGCCTTATGTATTGAGGTGCTTCTATGTTGGGTGCATAAATATTTACAATTGTTATATCTTCTTCTTGGATCGATCCCTTGATCATTATGTAGTGTCCTTCTTTGTCTCTTCTAATAGTCTTTATTTTAAAGTCTATTTTGTCGGATATGAGAATTGCTACTCCAGCTTTCTTTTGGTTTCCATTTGCATGGAATATCTTTTTCCATCCCCTTACTTTCAGTCTGTATGTGTCTCTAGGTCTGAAGTGGGTCTCTTGTAGACAGCAAATACATGGGTCTTGTTTTTGTATCCATTCAGCCAATCTGTGTCTTGGTGGGAGCATTTAATCCATTTACACTTAAGGTAATTATCGATATGTATGTTCCTGTTCCCATTTTCTTAATTGTTTTGGTTCGTTATTGTAGGTCTTTTCCTTCTCTTGTGTTTCTTGCCTAGAGAAGTTCCTTTAGCAGTTGTTTTAGAGCTGGTTTGGTGGTGCTGAACTCTCTCAGCTTTTGCTTGTCTGTGAAGGTTTTAATTTCTCTTTCAAATCTGAATGAGATCCTTGCTGGGTAGAGTAATCTTGGTTGCACGTTTTTCTCATTCATCACTTTAAATATGTCCTGCCAGTCCCTTCTGGCTTGCAGAGTTTCTGCTGAAAGATCAGCTGTTAACCTTATGGGGATTCCCTTGTGTGTTATTTGTTGTTTTTCCCTTGCTGCTTTTAATATGTTTTCTTGTATTTAATTTTTGACAGTTTGACTAATACGTGTCTTGGCGTATTTCTCCTTGGATTTATCCTGTATGGGACTCTCTGTGCTTCCTGGACTTGATTAACTATTTCCTTTCCCATATGAGGGAAGTTTTCAACTATAATCGCTTCAAATATTTTCTCAGTCCCTTTCTTTTTCTCTTCTTCTTCTGGAACCCCTATAATTTGAATGTTGGTGCATGTAATGTTGTCCCAGAGATCTCTGAGACTGTCCTCAGTTCTTTTCATTCTTTTTTCTTTATTCTGCTCTGCAGTAGTTATTTCCACTATTTTATCTTCCAGGTCACTTACCCGTTCCTCTGCCTCAGTTATTCTGCTATTGATCCCATCTAGAGTATTTTTCATTTCATTTATTGTGTTGATAATCATTGTTTCTTTCATCTTTAGTTCTTCTAGGTCCTTGTTAAATGTTTCTTGCATTTTGTCTATTCTATTTCCAAGATTTTGGATCATCTTTACTATCATTATTCTGGCTTCTTTTTCAGGTAGACTGCCTATTTCCTCTTCATTCATTAGGTCTGGTGGGTTTTTATCTTGCTCCTTCATCTGCTGTGTGTTTTTCTGTCTTCTCATTTTGCTTATCTTACTGTGTTTGGGGTCTCCTTTTTGCAGGCTGCAGGTTCGTAGTTCCCGTTGTTTTTGGTGTCTGTCCCCAGTGGCTAAGATTGGTTCAGTGGGTTCTGTAGGCTTCCTGGTGCAGGGGACTAGTGCCTGTGTTCAGGTGGATGAGGCTGGATCTTGTCTTTCTGGTGTGCAGGTCCATATATGGTGGTGTGTTTTGGGGTGTCTGTGGACTTATTATGATTTTAGGCAGCCTCTCTGCTACTGGGTGGGGTTGTGTTCCTGTCTTGCTAGTTGTTTGGCACAGGATGTCCAGCACTGTAGCTTTCTGGTCGTTGAGTGAAGCTGGGTACTAGTGTTGAGATGGAGATCTCTGGGAGATTTTCGCTGTTTGATATCATGTGGAGCTGGAAGGTCTCCAGTGTACCAGTGTCCTGAAGTTGGCTCTCCCACCTCAGAGGCACAGCACTGACTCCTGGCTGGAGCACCAAGAGCCTTTCATCCTCACGGCTCAGAATAAAAGGGAGAAAAAGTAGAAAGAAAGAATTAGTAGAAGTAGAAAGAAAGAAAGAAGGGATGGAGGGAGGGAGGGAGAGAGGAAGGAAGGAAGGAATGAGGGAAGGAAGGAAAAAAAGAAAGAAAGAAGATAAAGTAAAATAAAATAAGATAAAATACAATAAAGTTATTAAAATAAAAAAATAATTATTAAGAGAAACAAAAAACGGACGGATAGAACCCTCAGACAAATGGTGGAAGCAAAGCTATACAGACATAATCTCACACAGAAGCATACACATACACACTCACAAAAAGAGGAAAAGGGGAAAAAATCATAAATCTTGCTCTCAAAGTCCACCTCCTCAATTTGGGATGATTCGTTGTCTAAAGGAGGGAAGGAAGGAAAGAAAGAACGAAGATAAAGTAAAATTAAATAAAGTTATTAAAATTAAAAGTAATTATTAAGAAAAAATTTTTTAAAAAAAGAAGAAAAAAATGGATAGAACCCTCGGACAAATGGTGGAAGCAAAGCTATACAGACAAAATCGCACACAGAAGCATATACATACACACAAAAAGAGGAAGAGGAGAAAAAACCATAAATCTTGCTCTCAAAGTCCACCTCCTCAATTTGGGGTGATTCGCTGTCTATTCATGTATACCACACATGCAGGGTACATCAAGTTGATTGTGGAGCTTTAATCCGCTGCTTCTGAGGCTGCTGGGAGAGATTTCCCTTTCTCTTCTTTGTTCGCACAGCTCCCGGTGTTCAGCTTTGGATTTGGCCCCGCCTCTGCGTGTAGGTCGCCAGAGGGCGTCTGTTTTTCCGCTCAGACAGGACGGGCTTAAAGGAGCCGCTGATTCGGGGGCTTTGGCTCACTCAGGCCGGGGGGAGGGAGGGGTACGGAGTGTGGGGCCGGCCTGTGGCGGCAGAGGCCGGCATGACGATGCACCAGCCTGAGGCCCGCCGTGCGTTCTCCCGGGGAAGTTGTCCCTGAATCACGGGACCCTGGCAGTGGCGGGCTGCACAGGCTCCCCGGAAGGGGGGTGTGGACAGTGACCTGTGCTCGCACACAGGCTTCTTGGTGGCGGCAGCAGCAGCCTTAGCGTCTCATGCCCGTCTCTGGGGTCCGCGCTGTCAGCCGCGGCTCGCGCCCGTCTCTGAAGCTCATTTAATCAGCGTTCTTAATCCCCTCTCCTCGCGCACCAGGAAACAAAGAGGCAAGAAAAAGTTTCTTGCCTCTTCGGCAGGTCCAGACTCTTCCCCGGACTCCCTCCCGGCCAGCCGTGGCGCACCAACCCCCTGCAGGCTGTGCTCACACCGCCAACCCCAGTCCTCTCCCTGCACTCCGACCAAAGCCCGAGCCTCAGCTCGCAGTCCCGCCTGCCCCAGCGGGCGAGCAGACAAGCCTCTAGGGCTGGTGAGTGCCGGTCGGCCCTGATCCTCTGTGCGGGAATCTCCCCGCTTTGCCCGCCGCACCCCTGTTGCTGTGCTCTCCTCCACGGCTTCGAAGCTGCCCCCTCCGCCACCTGCAGTCTCCGCCCGCGATCGGGCTTCTAGTGTGTGGAAACCTTTCCTCCTTCACAGCTCCCTCCCACTGGTGCAGGTCCTGTCTGTATCCTTTTGTCTCTGTTTATTCTTTTTTCTTTTGCCCTACCCAGGTACGTGAGGGGTTTCTTGCCTTTAGGGTGGTCTGAGGTGTTCTGCCAGCGTTCAGTAGGTGCTCTGCCAGAGTTGCTCCACGTGTAGATGTATTTCTGGTGTATCTATGGGGTGGAAGGAGATCTCCGCATCGTACTCCTCCGCCATCTTCCCGGAAGCCCTCGATTTAAAATATAAATTTAATGGATTTAGAAATGTTGACCAGGATTAAGATAGTGTGATTACTGTATGATCTTAGGAATTAGCTTATTAGAAATGTAAGGTATTGAAATTTAGCTAAATTTAGTACTAATTTAAAATAAGTTCTTACTGTAATTCCTCCAAGGTATTTTTTCTGCACAATAGTTGATTATACTTCTGGTAAGTTTTCTCTTTCAGGAGAAATTTCTCTTTAGCTACTTGAATATATGTGTTTATTTCTCATCATGAGCTTTGTATTTTTATTTTAAATTCAGGTTCCCTTACATTTTATGTGCATTTTCTTTTAGATTTGTAAGAAATCTTTTACTCGAAGACCACACTTGGAGGAACATATGATTCTCCATTCTCAAGATAAACCTTTTAAGTGTACCTATTGTGAAGAACATTTTAAATCACGATTTGCACGGTTAAAGCATCAAGAGAAGTTCCATCTGGGTAAGTAGATTAATTTTCCTAGGAGCAGCATAGCAACCGTTGGTGGTCACGTCATGCTGGAGGAGGCCGCTGCTGTTGAATCACTAGGAGAAGGAGGTCATGTATGTGGGGAGGGGTACTGGATTTGCTGCTGTTCTTGGAGATGAGTAAATGTGGGGTTTGTTTTCTGGTGGCAGATGTGTTCATGGTCATAACTGCATTTATTTATTGTTGATTGTTGGATAGGTTTGTGAGTGCCTGGGGGTAGGCATTTTTGTCTTGGAAAAAACTCATTTTTCAGAGAGTGTAGTAAACTTAGTATATTTGAAATTCAATATTGTATTTGATGAATTCTCTCTCTCATGCTTATGGTCAAGGTGGAGACTTGTGTTCCAGATGGTAGTACAGTTAGGTACATTTATGACAGTTACTCCCAATAATGAATTATTATCTTTCAAGTAGCCTTTTCCCTATCCTATTCAATGTTTTTATTGACAACTTGGATAAAAATAATATATTTCATGCTTTATCAATATGCTACATGACATAAAGCTGGCAGGGGTAGTTGATACAGCAGAAAATAAAGAAGTAAAAAAAAACTCTGCTTTAAAAAAAAAGTTAAAATTAATTAAGAATAAATACAAAGTTGTACACATGGGAATGATCTGACTTTTTTTAATCATTAGGAGTTGCAGAGCTTTAAAATAGTACAGAATCCAAATGCCTCACTTTTCAGATGGGCTTATTAATAGCAGAGGCACAGTCTGAACCAGTAACGTCATATGACTGACAAAAACAACTGTAGTTTTAAACTACATTAATAAAAATGTTCAGAATTAGGAAGGTAATCATCTGGCTGATTTTAAATTGATCTGGAATATTGCATTCATTTATGGATAACACATTCAAAATGGATACTGACATATATTCTAGAGGTGGGTAATTATGGCAACATAGGGCTTTAAAATCATGTCATCTGAAAAACTTTTGAAGGACCTTGAAATATTTTGTTTGGGAAAGGGAGACAGGACAGCCATCTTCAGATATTTTCAAGGCTGTATTGCACAATGAGGAATACAGTTGCCCCTCAGTATCCATGGAGGTTGGTTCCAGGACCTCTCCAGATACCCAAATCCAAGGATGCCCCAGTGCCTTGTATAAAATGGTGTAGCATTTGCATATGACCTGTGCACATCCTCCTGTATACTTTAAATCATCTTTAGATTACTTATAATACCTAATACAATGTAAATACTATTTCAATAGTTGTAAATACAATATAAATGCTATGTAAATGGTTGCCAGTGCCTGGCAAATTCAAGTTTTGCTTTTTGGAACTTTCTGGAATTTTTTTCAAATATTTTCTATCTGGAGTTGGTTGAATCCACAGATATCGGGGTGGGGAGGGTGAAGCAAGCTGAGTTATACTTCTTTTTCACACATCCTTTGTCATCTTTTCAGTTTGCCCTTCGGTAGAACTCTGTCTTCTCTCCAGTGATTTGGTAAAATCATGGTGAAATTTTGAATCCAGCTAAGGTCAATATTACCGTAAGAAATGTGTATTTAATTTTGTACGACTAAACAGAAATGTGCCACAGTCTTTTCGGTAGAGGCAGTGTCACTAAGATCTTTTGGCTCTAAGGAGCAGCAGTGCCTTTCCAAACCATGAGCTCTCTTAGTGTTCTGTTGGTTCTTTAAGGCTTCTCATTACCTCCTTTCCCCAGAAATTCAGTATGTAACATTTTTTAGTTTGACCCGGTCTGATTTCAAACTAGGAACTGGCTGTTTCAGTTTATAATAAACTCATTAGTTTATTCAGCTTTTGTTATGTTAGATGCCTGGTGCCATACTCAGCTTTGGGAATATAGAGATGATTGTATCCTGTCTGCTGGGAATAAAATAAACACTCTAGAAGGGAAGAGAAAACTATAAATAAATAATTGATTGTGTAAAATAATAATAATTGTGTAAAAAATAATAATAGATTGTGTTATGATATATACGTTAGTAGTGGTAGGCATGAATTTATAACATACGTATTAAATTTAACATAGTATCTATTCTTAAAGTTTAGATGCACACTATTTTTTCCTTTTTAGGTCCTTTTCCATGTGATATATGCGGTCGCCAGTTTAACGACACTGGAAATTTGAAACGCCATATAGAGTGTACCCATGGTGGAAAGAGAAAATGGACTTGCTTTATCTGTGGGAAATCAGTACGAGAAAGGTGAGGAATTATCTAAATACCCAGAAACATCCTGGTACTGTTATGTAGAAATAATTAATGAATGTATTTTATAAGGATTAGGGTAACACAAGACACAAGATACCTGAATTATGCTTTAATTTGAAATTTAAGGATAAAAGAAATTATGTAATATGTTGTAGAAGGTTGTTTATTCATTCATTTATTTATTTTAAAGACATAAGCTACAAAGACAGTGAGACAGAAAAATGACAAGAGCAACACAGGTTTGGAAGCTAGAAAGCAGATGTATCAGTGGTAACTGACTTAGCAGATCTGAGGAAGACAGATCCCAAAGTGGCAATGGAGAAATTGAGAACCTAGCTTACATCCCAGAAGCCACGAAAGGTATGGGAACTGGCAGTCTCAGATGCCTCTGGAACTAGGGTGAAGGACAGGCGGAGTAAGGAGCACTAGAGTCAGAACTGCTCTAGAAGTTAAGTTAGATCATTGGCTTCTCTTCCGTCACCCACACAGGCCGTTGCTGCTGGACATCTTGGCTTTTAGATTTTACCCTTCAGACAGTAGATTAGAAAACAATTCCCTGAAAACATGAGCAACCAAAGGACAAATATATTCCCTGGTAAATAATACACCCAGACCACCTACAGTGAAACACAGAGTCATCAAGGCCTACCCATGCTCCCTGATCCTCCCATCTGTGTTTAGCCTATCACACTTAATCATGAGCAAACAGTGAAGAATTACAAGACGCAGAAGGAGAACCTTTAACATGGGAGATTTATTCCAACAGAAAACGAAACAAAAACTTGAAGGAAACATTATGCAGGAAGAAGAAAACTTGCAAAAAAAGAAGTAAACAATTACTAATATCCTCAGTTGAAGATATAGAATCCATTAAACAAGAACAGGATGTTATACAAATGAGTCACTGACATGACAAATCAGAACTCCCAGAAATTCAAAGCATGATCCACAAAGTAAAGACCTTAACAGATGGATTGCAGGACAAAGTTAAGGGATCTCCAAAAAAGTAGAGCAAAAAAATACAGAACTGAAAAGTAAAGATTAGAACATTTGGAAACCAGGCAAGAGGTCCAGAAGGAAAGAACAGAGAAGATGGAAGGGAATAAAATCATCACTGAAATAGTTCAAGATGATTTCCCAGAACTGAAAGATATGAGTTGCCAGACAGAAATGACACATTAAATGCTTAGGACATTAGGTGAAAATAAACCTACTCCAAGGTGCAGCACTATGATGTTTCAGAACACTGGGGACAAGGAGAAGCCTGTCTGTGCTTCTGTTTTTTCTAGGGAGAAAGTCACACACATGGAATTAAGAATGAGAGTTACTCGGACTTCCCTCTGAGCAGCAGCCCTGGAAGTAAGGTGGTCCAGTTGTACCTTCAAAATTTGGAAAAAAAAGAAATTCCAACCTAGAATTCTGTTCTTAATCAAACTGTCAACAAGTCTGAGGATAATAAGGGTACTCTTCATGATGTCAAAAAATTAGCTTTCACTGTAATCTTTCTCATGAAGCCCCTAGAAGGTGTGCTTCACCAGAATGAGAAAGTAAACTGACGAAGAGGAAGACCAGGAAACCGGACTTTTAATACAGTAAAGAGGCAAAGGGAGTTCACGGGAGGATGGTGAATGAAGATCCCAGGGTGTCACATGTGCAGGATGGTGAATGAAGATCCCAGGATGTCCCATGTGCAGGATGGTGAATGAAGATCCCAGGGTGTCATATGTGCAGGATGGTGAATGAAGATCCCAGGGTGTCACATGTGATTATGTGATGGGTACTGAGTCCACACTCTTAGTGGCCGTGACCCATGACATGTTGAGGGTAGTCAGTGCTAAGATCCCTGCTGACATGTTTCCTCTGTTAACTAGTGGACAGAACGCTGGAGTAGGTTTGACCCCAAGGCTTTATTGTTTTACTGTGGTAAGAACATTTAACACGAGATCTACCCTCTTAGCACATGTTTAGGTGTACAATGTGGTGTTGATAACCACAGGCACAATGCTGTACACTGGGTCTCTAGAACTTACTCATCTTGTGTAACTGAAACCTCATACCCATGAACAGCAACTCCCCATGTCCCCCTCGCTGACCCAAATTTTCATCTGTATTCTGCTGGCTGTATAGTACCTGTATGCTTAAGAGGCTCCTGCTGTTGTCTGTATGCCTGGCTGCTTGATTTAACTGAGGATACTCATTTCATTTCACAGAAATGTTCTTTTGTGACCTGTCCATGAGAACTAGACGTAGGTCATGGTACACCTAGGAGCCAGATATACACAGCAGCCTACTCACTTTGACCGTGTCTCTGCCAGATTCCAGTACCAGGTCCCCTCCAGCCAGCCAGATGCTCTGTTTGGGATGAACCCTGTGCTTTGCAGTATTTGGTCGTGACTTTACTGCTGACAGGCTGGAAAGGGCTGGTGCCAACGCTCAGGGAAGCTGAGCAGCCAGGCCGACACGGAGACCCTGCTGCTATTACCTTGTGGGCCCTTTATCCAGTAGTGGCCATATTGTTAGGTTTGTGCTTGCTACTCAGTTTTTCAAAAACATACGATACATAGTTTAGTGATTTGTACTATATAGGTAGTAAAGCAAAGAAAGGGCATACTTACATAAATGGTTATTTCTGAGAGAGGGACGTGGTGGGGGATAGGACCAGGGAGGAGCATGTGGGGAGTTGTAAGGGATGGGAGTGTTCTCTGTCTTATCCTGCATATCAGCATTTGGTACTGTTCTTTAAACAATATGTGTATATTTATATTCTTCAGTATATAGAAGTTCATTATTTTAAAAAGATTAGAAATGCCACTTTCCTAAAAAAAAAAAACAAATGGGTATGATGGCAGGAAAATCAATGTGCTATATTTATATGAAAACTTGTATTTACAGATTGGTAAATTATAGTTTATCTTATGCATTATAAAATTTTTTCCCTTAAAGGTCTTCCTATAAAAACAAAAAGCAAACAAACCAAAAAAGAAAACAACCTTTCCATGTGTTTTCCTTTCTTCCCCCCCAGAATAACTTTGTCCATCCTTACTCAGCAGTGTATGTACGTGGGAAATCTCCGAATGTTAGAACTGTCGGAAATGCAGCAGTGGTTACACAGTGGCCCATCCAGGGTCGGTAGGGCTAGCAAGAGTTGTGTCCTTTATTTGGTTTCCCTTTATAACGTTGGCATCTGGAAATTACAAGTGCCTGTAAAGTTTTCTTTGCCTTAAAACATTCTTTTAACAAGTTTTGAGCACATATTGGAAAGGAATAGTACTGATAAACTGGATTTCTTATATATTATTAAACACTGTCCACTAAAATTAACATCAGTTTCACCTAATCAGTAGTGACAATTGAGCATTTTTCATTTGTATTTCTTGGAAGTTTACATAAGCTATATATTAAATCTTAGAGCAAACCAATGGCAAAGGAGGCCAAAGTTAAATTATTTGCTTTTTTTAAGGAGAGAGACATAATAAACATGTTTATTGTGCTGGTGCTACTAATCCAATAAAGAGCAAACATATTGTAGGAAAAAGGGAATAATTGACATCGTTATCTGTTAGCTTGAACACTGTTCTAGTAAGCTTTCTAGAAATCTGTGTTTAATACATACATTGGCATTAAAAAATCCATAGCTAAATATATATATATATATTTTTTTAATGCAGAACTACTTTGAAAGAACATTTGAGAATCCATAGTGGAGAAAAGCCTCATCTTTGTAGTATTTGTGGGCAAAGTTTTCGTCATGGAAGCTCATACAGGTAGGTCAAGCCATTTTTTTCCCCAATATTAGGTACGATAAAATTATATCTCCACTTTAACTCTCTTTTCTTATCATTGCGTTAGTCGTTTGATGAATTAAAACATGTTTTAGAACTTGTGATAAGCAAAGTTGTGCAGAAAACTGTAGACTTTTGCCCCTACCTTTTAATATTCATTTTGTAGTATAAAATATTTTAAAATATTTCCTCATCACTAAGTTTGGTGAATGCTTTACTAAGTCATTGTCATTTAAATATTTCATTATTTTTCTTTGAATCAAAATTCATGAAAACTCTGGTGTTCTAAAGTTGGTGTGTTTTTTCAGTACTAATTATCAAAGAATATTTTGATGTGAAAATATGACAAAATTGAAAACTCCAGGATTCTCAGTTTTAGAATGTCTTCTGAGTAATAGTTGTAACTTACGTAATATTTGTATAGCTGAGTGCTGACTACAGTTGCAATTTATGAAAAGTTTTTTAATGAATAAATAATAGATTACTTACTGTGAGATATGTATACAATTTCAAATTTTGTTAATATTCTTAAGAATCTAGTTTTTACACTATCATTTCTTACTTACCTCTTTTTAAGTTTAAACAGAATGTTTCCCCTTTAGATGTAGTCCAGTCCATTTACTGGTTTTAGTCATAGGGGAATCAATACCTGTTTGGACAACTTGAATGGGAAGGCTGTTCATTTCACTAGGATGTATTGATATATAGTTGGAGGATTGTGGGGATAAAAGTAATTGAAATTAAATGAATTTTAATAACCTATTATAATAACCTTTTATAATCCGTTTTTGGGTGACTATGAAATGAGCCACACTTTATTTGTTTAGTGTGAAGAAAAGTAGTAAAATGTGATTGTCAGAAAGTTGATTACTTATTAAATTTGCTAAGTTCTCAACTGTCAGTGTATAAGTGGTGTCAGTTGTCCAGAATAGGATTAATCCTTAGTAATTTGCTATCATCATATGTTTAAGTCACTTGTGCACTTACCCCCTGTGTCCGATTCTAATTCCATCTGATTCAGTCCTCCTTTTGCTCCCTCTGCAACATCGGCTGACGCCCCTAGACATTTGGTAGGTTCCCAGAAGCAGATTTAGGATCTTAAAGTCAGGAAGGAGTATCATCCAGAGGTCGTGGGAGCCTGTGCAGATGTTGAAGTGCTGCTTTGAAACTGGTGAGTGGGAGCCCTGGAGTCAGGTGGTGAAAGTGGGAAGGACCCTGAAAGTCAGAAATGGAGCAAATAATGGGTGAGCGTGGTTGAGTAAGCAGCCAGCTCTTGTTATTTAGAGTTAACCAAGTTTTTTCCTTCTGTGTCACTAGTGTCAATGGGCTTCAATTTTTTTTTTCCTTCTGTGTCACTAGTGTCAATGGGCTTCAATTTTTTTTCTTTATAGACTTCACTTACGAGTACATCATGACGATAAAAGATATGAGTGCGATGAATGTGGGAAAACATTCATCCGTCACGATCACCTTACAAAGCACAAGAAAATACATTCAGGTGAGGCGCGTTTTGTAATGATGTTTCCAAGATCCTTTTCAAAAACACCTGAAAACCACATCATGTTTATTTTGGCTGTAATTTAAGTGATTTGGTATATTTGGTCACCTCTTTGTAATGCTGATTGTAAAAACCTTTTTTAAAAAGCATCTGAAAGAGACATAATTTTGTGACATGTTTTTTGGTCACTGTAATTTTAATCATTTGGTTATCCTTTATGACCACAAACCGTATTTTAAAATTTGTTTTAATCAAATTCTCAAGGTTTGCATTTTGCATATTATGTAGATATGTGCAGTAATTACTATTGGCACTTCTTTGAAGGAAGAAGCCAAGATAATATTTCTCATTTTGATTGGATTTGAAAGAAGTTAGCAAAACTTGGATGCTTGAAGAGAGTTATTATAATTGGGGTGTTAAAGTTGAGTACTAGTGAATTTTTGAAGCCCTATCTTTGGAAGAGTACCTTAATAATCCTGATCAATTTCAGATCTTTATTCTGTATTTATAATTTTTATACTCTGGGGATTCATTTCGTATTTTCCTCTCAGATTGATGTTCAGGAAGTGCTAAAAGAGCCACCTATATGAGCACAATAATGGGAAAGAGCCATCTCTATGAGCCCAGTAGAACAGGTGATTATTATTATTATTTTAAACATAATTAAAATATAAAGTATGCAACAGATATAACATTTTCTTAAATGACCCCAATGAGGCAGGTTGCGGTTGTTATAGCCACTTTTAAGAGATGTTGAAGGTCTGATGACTTTCTCACTGGAATTGCGCATTTCCATTTTCAGGAGAATTCTAAATTCCTAATCCTAGAGGTCACATGGTTTAATTGCACACGGGTGTTAAGTTGAGACTGGTTTTTAAAGGCCAAGCCTTTGTAACTGGATATAAGAATAGAGATGACATGGGGCTTCCCTGGTGGTGCAGTGGTTGAGAGTCCTCCTGCCAATGCAGGGGACATGGGTTCGTGCCCTGGTCCGGGAGGATCCCACGTGCCGCAGAGCGGCTGGGCCGGTGAGCCATGGCCACTGGGCCTGCGCCTCCGGAGCCTGTGCTCCGCGGTGGGAGAGGCCACAACAGTGAGAGGCCTGCATACCGCAAAAAAAAAAAAAAAAAGAGAATAGAGATGACAAATTGGACTCATCTAGAATTTTCCTTTATATTTGTATTTTGGCTCATTGCAAATGTAAGAAATCCCCACAGATGAAAAATCTTTTAAAAGTAAAGCACAAAGATCTGAAAATGTTCAGGTCCTTTTTATAAACATAAGACAGCCTCATCTTAAGTGTACATTCATTTGAGGTGTTTGATATCCAGACTTACATATTCCTAAAACACATCCTGAGTTTTGAGGTCCTTTCATTTATCTTACTCTGTTACACTGAACGTCAGGGTTTGAAGTGTACAGCAAAAGGCTACTGATTCCTTCTCCAAGTGGGGGAGGAGGCTTCACACCCATAAAAATAAGTACAGAGTCATTGAAGGAAGATATTTGAGTAAGAATATAAGGCAAACAGCCCAGATAAAGGGTGGCTTTACCTTCCTGGTATATGTTTTCTACCGTGTTATCTTACTGTTGGATAATTTGTTTCTGGGGATAAAAAAAAAATTGAAATGCACCTTATAACGAAAATATTTGGGTCTTTAAGGTGAGAAGGCTCATCAGTGTGAAGAATGTGGAAAATGCTTTGGTCGTAGGGATCATCTCACTGTCCATTACAAAAGTGTACACCTTGGAGAGAAAGTGTGGCAAAAGTAAGTGAAAAGGCAGAGTTTCTCATCATCATTACCTTGATAAGTCTGGGTTGGAGGAAAGTTGTCTCATAGTTCATTTTATGTAATTGAGGTTGGGTTAATCAGCGATTTTTCTCTAGCTTCTATAGCTTTTCTGCAGACCTAAAGGAATTGAATGTAGCATATTTTTCATACTTGTTTTCGGTTGATTCAATGGCTAGGAGGAGGTAGACATTGAAGTGAATGACTCGTATAAAATCTTGGCTTTCTTTGGGGATTTCATTTATGTTTGGTTTCAGGGGCTCTTGGAGAGCTAAATATAAGTAAACATACTGCCTACATATATTGTCATTAATGTGACAGCAGTTACTGGAAAATATTTGTTGTCAGAATTTAAACCTCTTTTTATTCACACTAAAGATTTAAAATGGTATTTTATTTGAAGGAGGTATGTACTGTCTTTGAACATCAACTTTTTAGCACAGTTTAGATATCCAGGCTTAACTGAGATTAGTTGTTGAGTTTAAAATGTTCAAAGAAGTTCTGTTCTTGGACTAGGTACTTGGAGCAAATGGTAAGTAATAGACTTGGTCTAAGGTGTCAAGAAACTTAGTATAATGATATGATCAACAAAATACACATAGTATATGTAAATGTAGTAAATGATAGGCCAGTTTGAAGAAGAGTAAGGAGTGTTGATTTGTATTTCTTTTTTCCATTTTCATGTATTGGTTTATTGTTTCTTTCATTGATTTTGTTCAGTGATACACTCATTGAATCAATGTATTCATTGTAGTCATTGAACTCTTGTATTCACTAGATACAAGGAATGCTGCTAAGTGTTGGGATATAAAGATATACATGATGATGTCTAGAGTAGAAAATGAAAACTTCAACATATCGTATGAGTGGGTGGAAAATAGAACTGGAAACTCACTTGCTCCACAGATTCTATAACTGTTTTTCTCAACTCCTTTATACCCTTAAAAATTATTTAGTACTTTGGGGGCTTTTGTTTATAGAAATTATATAATATAAAAATAACATTATTGTCTAAATAAATTATATAATCATATTAGAAATTTAAATGATTAAAAATTAAGTACTTACTTATTAATTCATTTAAAGTAATAATATACCCATCATGCTAACATGAATAGCCATTTTATGGAAAATAACTACAGAACAAAAACAAATACTAAAGAGTGGCATTTTAAAAATATTTATTTATTTTTGGCCGTGCCGGGTCTTAGTTGTGGCATGTGGACTTCTTAGTTGCGACATGCATGCGGATCTTGTTCCCTGAGCAGGGATCGAACCCGGCTCCCTGCATTGGGAGTGCGGACTCTTACCTGCTGGACCACCAGGGAAGTCCCAAGAGTGACATTGTTTCACATTTTTGTAAGTCTCTTTAATGGCTTCATAGAAGACAGTTGGATTGTCACATGTGCTCTTATGTGTTATTTTGTTTGAAGTAAATGAAGAAAATCTAGCTCACTCAGATACATAGTTGGTAAAACTAGGAGTAGAGGAATATTAAGCCTTCTTAGAAAATTGTGGTTGTTACTCTTTGCTGCCACACCAAAACTAAACCAGTGGTAGTTTCTTCAAGGTAGTTGCAAAGAGGAATCTGAAACAAGATTCATGAAGCTTTCATACTCTTCCATTCAGTCCATTGGTCTATCTTGTGCTCTGAAGTGGATTTTTAACCTGCTGTAATATGCATTTGTCATTTGGAAAATAAGGGTTCACTGTGTTATGCAGATTTTCCCAATGTTACCACATTTCACAGTACAGGAACAACAAATCACACTTGTTAACATTGCTTCCAGTCTCTCAGAAGGAGAACTGGGAAGCTGTCAAGATCACAGGGGCAGATGCAAGTTTTCCAAAATTCTTAATTAGCTTGAAAGCTCAAATTTTATCACTGATAACAATACTATCAGTTTTTTCCCTTGAAGTGACAGGCTTACTTCATTGAATTTTCAAGAAAATGTCTGCCACCTACTCGAGTCCAGCTGTACTCTGACTTCCGTTTCCTCAAGTGGAATGGTGCTCTGTGAGGGGAGGGATCCCTGGGCTCACAGCGGGTCTCGCAGGCGCCTCGAGCACACAGAGTACCCAGCGTGCAGTAGAGCTTCATGCTTCCCACCTCATCACGAGGTTAGCGGAAAGGCCACAGTGCAAAGGGTGAACTTTAATAAAATTAGTAATTTTACTGCTTTATCACAGTTGTTTTTCTTTCTGTGAGTACATCGTGGTGAAAATGTACAGTGACCATTAGTACATTTTGGTATCACTACCTTGTTTAGAGCTGAGGCACCACCACTTTTACCCACTGTTCCTTTTGCTCTTTAGTGTAAATGTCAACATCGTGAGAAAAGCAAGTCATGTTTAAAGTATGATTTTGAAAATAATTTTGATCTCGTAGACCCTATGAAAGAGCTTTGGGATCCTCTCCCCGCCAGCAGGGCCTGTGACCTGTCTGCTGGCCTAGATACTTGTGGAACCAGAATCTGTATTCTCCATGCTCTGCAAGGGCTGCTAAGGGTGGATCTAGAATATGGAGCCTTACGATCATTTCGTGGAACCAACACTTACTTCTAAGAGATAAAAAGCCATTGAAGATTTAAACAAGAGGATGACATAATTGGATTTGTATTTTAGGTACATCACTCTTATTGATGTATGGAAGCTGGATTAGTGGTGGATAAATCTGGAGGCAAGTAGATCAACCAGTTAGAAGGCTGTTATAATCTAGGAAAAAGATGGTGAGGACCTAAACTAGGCAGTAGCGTTAATAATGAACAGTGGAAGGTACTTATTTGACCAATATTTAGGCCTTTATTGAGGGAATGGGAGCAGTCACAGGTGATTCCTCTTTCCGAGGAATTCCTGTTTCCAAGTGAGTGGTTGATTGATACCAGCCACTGAGTTAGAGAATATAACATAGGGAGATGATGAGTTTGGTGTATATTGACTTTGAGATGCTCAGTGCACACTGAAACATAAAATCCGATAGGTGGATAGTAGTCTACCTCTCAGAAGTGAAGTCTGGGCTGTGTATAAAGAAT
Source organism: Aethalodelphis obliquidens (assembly GCF_003676395.1). Taxonomy (NCBI): domain Eukaryota; kingdom Metazoa; phylum Chordata; class Mammalia; order Artiodactyla; family Delphinidae; genus Aethalodelphis; species Aethalodelphis obliquidens. The sequence continues at coordinate 1,176,935 of NW_020837968.1, forward strand.
TACATGTGAGCACTTTATGTGCAGATTATTCAAGGAGAGAACGTGGAGAGTGATGAAGACTAGCACCCGCCCCCCCACCAGTCATTTTCAAATGTCTCTTCTTCTAAATGTTTTTAAATGGTGACTCCTTCAGTATCCTCTCCCTCACTTTCTATTCACTGTTGTAAGCTGTTGGGATGTGACCTCTGACCTTACTATCCCTCTCCAGTTGCTATCAGTAGGAGTCTCTTATTGCCAAATCCAGTAGACATGTTTAAATCCCTTTCATACTAGGCATCTCTGCTCCATGTGGAACTGTGTATCACTCCTGCCCTGAAAATCTCTGCTCTTCAGCATCTGTGTGAGAATGGAGAGATATATACATAGAGCCTGACCCATGCAGGTCCTTGTAGATTTTATCTTTTTCCTATATACACTGTGAGACAGTTTGTGTTTTGAGCCTATCTGTGTTTAAAATGTCACTCTGTCCATAGTACAGACCAAGATTTCTTAGCCACAATACTACTGACATTGGGACCTGGTCATTCTTTGTTGTGGGGTCGTCCTGTGCATTGTGGGATGTTTATCAGCATCCCTGGCCTCCACCCACCAGATGGCAGTGGCCAGTAGCACCTACCTGCCCCTAGTTGTGAGAACCAAAAATGTCTTCAGGCATTGCCACATGTCCCAGGGGGGTCAAAACTGCCCCTAGTTGAGTTACCACTGCTGCTTTCTCTCTGTGCCCGTGGGAACCCTGTTTGTATCTCTGTATTTAACATGGATATACATGGAATAAGATAAGCCAGGCATACAGGTTGCAAGTCTTTTGCTAAGTTTATCAATGACACTCCCAGTTCACTAAATCCACATTATCTTTTTAAATGTCCATTTCATCAAGTAGAAGTAAGTTCCTAGAAGACAGGGCCTTGCATGGTGTCTCTGTAGCTATTTTGTAAGTGTAGAGTTGGATGAATTGAAAAGTGAGAATGGCATTTGAAACCCTAGGCATACTATTGCTATTTAATATTAGTAACAACATGCTAAACATTCCAGTAACACTCAGTGGATATGTTAAGGCCAGCTGTCTTCTAGAACATTATGGTAGCCTGTGTTTGATTTGTTTTTCCGTGTACTCATTAGAAGTGAATTGCTTCCAAGGTGAGATGATATGGCTTTCCTAGTAACTATCACTTAAATGCTAATCATTTTACAAATATATTAATCCTAACAACTAAATTTTGAGTTTAGGATTGTTTAACTCACAAGTACATACTCTTAGGCACTACACTTTGCTTCTAAGTTAACTTCTGAGTAATTTATAGCTTTTCATGTCTATTAATCTACAATAAAAATAAAAGACTGGTATCTCATTCTTTTTTACTTAGGTGTAAAATTTATTTTAAGTTTATAATATTTATTTGTTATAAAGCGTACCTACCGAAGAAAAGTGTCCCCTTTTGATGAATGCAGATTTTGAGACTGCTGCAGTTTCATTTTTGCATCTATTTTAACTAAGGTACAATTTATATACAGAGAAATTCACTCTTTTTAGTGTGTAGTTCTGCAGGTTTTGACAAATGCATGCAGTCATGTAATCATTACCATAAGTTGAGACACAGAATAGATCTATATCACCCCTGAAATGTCCACCTTTGTACCTTTGTAGTCAACCCCCTTTTACCCCTCTCATTGATTTTTTTTTTTCTGTCCCTACAATTTTTCCTTTGGTATTTTTTAACAGAAAATAATAATACAAAAGTTTGCTGATTTAAAGCTTAAAATTAAGCAGTTTAAAGTTGAAAATCTAAGGACATCTTTTATAGATTTATTTGTTGAATGTAACTGGAGAAGGAAGAATCAGAGATAAGGTTGATACTTAAAAAGTATTTCCATGTTCATTTGGAGTTCTATGCTTTACTAATGTGAGAATTATATATGAAGTTGTAAATGAGTTGTAACTTATTTTCATTATGTTATTTATTAAAATTATATTGAAAAGCTCAAACCTTTTTATTTTCTTAGATATAAAGCAACCTTTCATCAGTGTGATGTTTGTAAGAAAATTTTTAAAGGCAAATCAAGTCTGGAAATGCATTTTCGGACACATTCAGGTAAAACCTAATGGGTATTTTGTATATATTTTTGTGTAATTATTCAGAAGTGAAATATGGACATTTATACTTTGTTGTTCTTGGTGAAATTGTTTTGTTTTTTCCCCCAGTAAGATTTTTACTTATTAGAATTGATGTCATGAACAGACAATATTCTGATCTACTATTCATTATTATGTAAGCTTCAATACTTTTGAATATCATTTTGTAGAATTTGGGAAAATTTTTTTCCATAGGGAATTTATTCAACTTTTAGTTCTCATCGTCCCCTTTTCTGGTTGTTTTTGGTTCCTCTATATCTATGAGATGCTCTGAAGACATTTCTTTTATTTTCTTCTCTTTTAAAAGAGTAATTCAAATATGACCTCATTGTCCTGTTTACCAGTTACTGTTTTATATTTATTTATTTATTTATTTATTTTTGGCTGCATTGGGTCTTCGTTGCTGTGTGAAGGCTTTCTCTAGTTGCGGCAAGCAGGGGCTACTCTTCGTTGCAGTGCACAGGCTTCTCGTTGTGGCTTTTCTTGTTGCAGAGCACGGGCTCTAGGTGCGCGTGCTTCAGTAGTTGTGGCACATGGGCTCAGCAGTTGTGGCTCGCAGGCTCTAGAGTGCAGGCTCAGTAGTTGTGGTACATGGCCTTAGTTGCTCCGTGGTATGTGGGATCCTCCCAGACCAGGGCTTGAACCTGTGTCCCCTGCATTGGCAGGTGGATTCTTAGCGACTGTGCCACCAGGAAAGCCCCCAAGTTACTGTTGCATAGCTTTCCTTTTTACATAGTCAGTTGTGATTTATAGTAGAATGATTTGTTGTGATTTATAGGTAGTTATAGTAGAATGATTTGCTTCAGCTGGTTTCCAGAAGTTATTTTCTTAATCTTTCCTTTTTTCCCTTGGCAATGCTACCATATATTGAAACATAGATTGTTGGATTTTTTCCTATATGTTGTCATAGTTCTTGTTTGACTTCTCATGTAAATTAACAATTTTTAAAGCTTTCTTTCCTTCTTTTTAAGAAAGAAACCCATTAATGCATTTATGGCTGCCTTGCTTTATATTTACTTTGGATTTTGTCAAGCTGCTGTTCTGGTAGGGAAAAATAATTGATTTCATAAATATCAAAATTGGAAATAACTGGATTTGGGCAATTTCAATAGCAAAGAATTTCAGTAAAGAATTTATTACTGATATAGTACTGCTGTTAAAAATAAAATTACACCTCTCTCAAAATGAGAAAGTCATAATTTGGGGGGTATATAAATATATAAAAATGTAAAAAATGAGGAAACTATATTAATGCTAGTCTCCACACTAGTTATAAGTAATATGCCTAATAAACTCATGATTTGAAAAAGTTGGTGAACTTACGAAAAGTTAATTTGAAACCACTGATGATTAAGAATTGTAAAACTACAGGAATTATCTAGAGGAGAAAGTTAATAAGAGCTGGCTTTCTAACTGCATTAAGTTTTTTGAAAACACTGATTTGTAGTAATTAGTTGATGACCAATGACCGTGGAATTCTCAATTCTGGATATCTCAAAGTTAGTTGGAATTAGGGGCAAGTCCCTCTGTCCATTGAAAATTAAGGAAATGAGCTCTGTTACAGAATAAGATAAAGTTTATGGCTGTTATGAAATGAGAAGGAGAAATCATTTGAAGCAGGGGTCAGCCCACTTTTTTGGTAAAGGGCTGGATAGTAAATATTTAAGTTTCTGTGGGCCAGACAGTCTCCGTCTCAACCACTCAACTTTCTGTGGTAACATGAAAGCAGCCATAGAAGGGTATAAATAAATGAATGTGACCACATTCCAAGAAAATGTTATATACCAAAACTGGCAAGAGACTGTATTTGGCTTTCAGGCTATAGTTTGCCACCTCTTGATCTAAAGTGATCAGCAGGCTACCCAGACAGGACTTCACAGAGCAGCTGTTCCAAGAACTGGGTGCTATGCTCCCAAGTCCACTCCTGAGATTTACAGGTCCAGAAACTCAATTTTATATCTGTGCACTAATAGTTATAAGTATTCTAAGGAGTTCTTCAATAACCACTGGAAGTAGAATCACCAGAGTGTCAGCTTACTATTAACCTTCTAGAGAATGAGATATTAATGTGTGCTGGCCAAGGTGTCCTTTTCTCTTATCAAGGAAGTAGAGTTGCTAAATTTATTCATCAGAAGGAGAATTGCTAAATGTAGTTATAGAATAAAATTAGGTAATAATTGTATGGAATCATTTACTGAGGAAATGGTGAAGGATGCTGAGCCATCTTTCCTGTTGTAACAGTGCACCTCTCTGGTGATGAGAATAATTGTGTTCCCCAGATTCCTTTTCTCTAGTGCAGGTACCCTTACTGCATTGTCTGTACTGTTAGATTCTTGTTTTTTGGAATACCCTTGCCGGAGTCCCTACTGACTTCTTCTCTTCCATTGTTCCTTCTTTAGAAGAGGTACAAATAAGTGATTGGTTTTAGTTTTGGCCAGGTCAGTACCCTTAAGTGCTTCAAATGAACAGATATGATCAGCGCCTAGCCCAGGACTTGTAAATAGTAGGTGCTTAATAAATATTTATTCAAGGAATGAATTTATCATGTTTTCCTACAACTACCCTCTAAACTCATGTATGTTTTCAAACCACACAATTAGAGAAATTCATTGGAAAATGGATATAAGATTTTTTTCTACAAATGTCTTATTCTCATCTCTTATGTGCTTTGCTTGTGTAATCCTCAGAGTAGTAATTATGTCTATTCAGCAGTAGTCTTGTTGAGATGTAATACATTCAGTTAAAATGGGTATAAAGCTGATAAATTTAGGGCTTGATTTTAGACTTGGCAGAATTTTTAAGCTGTTTTTTATTGAAGTATAACACATAAAGTACACAAATGAATTTTTATAAATGAGTGCTTCTATGTAACCACCATTCAGATCAGGATGTAGGACATTCAGAACTCCAGAAGCACCCTCCCTGGCCCCTCCCAATCAGTAACCTCCTTGCAAAATAATCATTATTTTGACTTATGTCACCATTAATTAGTCTGTCTGTTTGAACTTCATATAAATGGAATCATACAGTATGCACTCTTTTGTCTGGTTTCTTTCAGTCATATGTCTATGAGATTCATCCATGGAAGTAGTTTGTTTCTTTTCATTTTCATATGAATATATCAAAATTTATTTATCCGTTTTACTTTGATAGACACTTGGTTTGTGTTTACTTGGGTCTATTATAAATAAAGCTGCTCTAAATATTCTTGTCTATGATTTTTCATACACACTGCATTCATTTCTCTTGTGTACATGCCTAGCCCTGGGATTGCTGGCTTATAGGATATGCATATGTTTTACTTTAGTAGACACTACTAACCAGTTTTCCAAGGTAATTGTGACAATTTACCTCCTACCAGTAGTGTATGGTGTATGAGAATTCCAGTTGCTCCACATTTTCACCAATACTTGATAGTGTCTCTTTTTTTAGCCATTCTGTTGGATATGTAGCACTGTCTCAAAGTGGATTTAATTTGCATATCTGTGATGAGTAATGATATTGAGCACCTTTCCATACACTTATTGGTCATTGGATATTCACTTTTATGGAACACATGATTCATTCTTCTGCTGATTTTCTTAAATTGGATTGTCCATCTTTTTCAAATTGATTTATGGGAATTCTTTCTATATTCTGGGTATGAGTTCATTGTTGGATATCTAAATTACAGGTGTCTTCTAGTCTGTGGCTGGCTTTTCCACTCTAGTAATGATATCTTTCAATGACTGAAGGTCCCAAATTTTAAAGAAGTCTTGTATCAAGTTTCTTCTTTCTAGTTAGGTTTATTGTATCCCCTTTAAGAAACTTTTGCCTACCCCAGGGTCATTAATATTTTTTCTTTTACCTTCTGACGATTTATTTTAACTTACATATTTAGATTATGAACTTTATCTTATTTTTGTGTTTATTATGAGGTAAGGTCAAAGTTCTTTGTTTTTTTGACATGTGGTTATCTAGTGGCCCTAGCACCGTTTATTGGAAAGACCATCCTTGCCTCAGAGCATTTCAATGGCCTATTTGTTTTAAGTTAAGTGATCATATATGTGTGGTTTGTTTCTGGACTCTCTTGTGTTCATTGGACTATCTGTATATTCTTTCACCATTACTATACCATATAAAGTACTGTGGCTTTCGATATCTTGTAGTGTAAATACTCCAACTTTGTTCTTTTTCATTGTCTTTCTTACTCTTTTTCCTCTATGTTTTCATATGAATTTAGAAACAGCTTATAAATTTCCAAACACAAATACCTTCTAGCTACTTTTGGATTTTCTAAAGCATACAAACTGGCCATCTGTGAATAATCACAGTTTATTTCTCCCTTTTTAAGTCCTTGCATCTCTCTCTCTCTCTCTCTCTCTCTCTCTCTGCCTTATTGCTTTGGTTCATATCATCAGTGGTATATTGATAGTGGAAATCCTTGTCTCCAGGGAAAAGCTTTCAATATTTCATTACTGAGTATGGTTTTTATAGATTTTTGTAGATACTGTTTTTCAGATAAAGAAATTATCATCTGTTCCTAGTTTAGTTAGAGTATTTGTCATGAATAGGTGTTGAATTTTATCAGATTTTTCCCTGCTTTTATTGAGGTGATTATATATTTGTTCTTTATTATTGTGATAAAATACATTGATTTTTGTTTGGGGTTTTTTTTTTTTTTTTTTGATCCATGGTCATGAGACATACTGTCTATTTTTTTTTCCTTGTTATGTCCCTAACAGGTTTTATTATGACTATGCTGGCATCAAAAAATAATTTGGGAAATAATACATCTTTTTTCAGTTAACTGGAGGAGTTTATATAATATTGGCATTATTTCCTCATTACTATTTGGAAGAATTCACTGATAAATTCCACTGAACTTGTTTTCTTTGGAGAAAGGTTTCAATTAAAGATTCCTTAATAGTTTCAGAGCTGTCAGATTTTCAATTCTTGTTTCATTTTTAAGGAATTTTATTTAATCTAAAATATAAAATCTATTGGCAAAATTCAGAGTATTATTTATTTTTAATGATTATAGGATCTTTAGTGATAACCTTATTTTATTCCTATTGGTAATTTGTTTTTTCTTTCTAGAAATTTGTTGATTTTATTAATCTTTCAAAAAACTACTAGATTTTGTTGATTTTTTTTCTCTTTCATATTTGTTGTATATTTCTTTTCTGCTTTTCTCTTTTTTATTCTTTCTATTTTATTTGGGTTTAATTTCTGTCTTTCCCTGTCTTCTTTATATAGATGCCTAACTTAATTAAATTTGGCATTTCTTATTTTTTATTATACATATTTTAAAGTTCTAAACACTTTAAATACTGCTTTAGTTACAGTTCACAACTCATTTTATATTTTATGTTTTCATTAGAATTCAGTTAAAAATAGTTTTTAATGTCTTCTGATTTATTCTCTCATTTGTGCTTTATTTTAAATTGTACTGTATTGCCCAATTCCTAAATATTTGGGGATTTCTAAGTATTTTTATGTTACTAATGTCTAGCTTAATTCCACTTTTGTCAGAGAATGTATTTTATTCAAATATTCTGCATTCTAATATGATATTTTTGTCTACTTATTCTATAAGTTACTGAGAGCTATATGTTAAAATCTCTAACCTAACTGTTGATTATAAATTATCTATTTTTCATTTTGAGTTCTTCAGTTTTTTGCCTTATATATTTTGAGGCTGTGTTATTAGCTATGTACAGATGGTTATATCTTACTGTTGATGGTCCTTTATATCATTGTAAAATGTCCCTTTTTATGCTGGGATAAAGGACCAGCTCTCTTTTGGATAATATTTATGTGGTATTTTTTTCTTTTTACTTTCAGTCCTTATATGGGCCTGTATTTAAGATGTGTGTCTTTGGAATATTATTTTATTATGATAAACTCTTTTAATCAGGATGTTTAGTTCATTTAAATGTCACATGATTTCTCATTTATTTGGGTTCAAATCTGTCATCATGCTATTTGTCCCGTCTGTTTCTTGATGCTTTCTTTTTCTTGTCTTCATTTCCTTGTAATTATGAAGTATTTTTATTACCCATTTTCCCTCAGTTTACTTGTTAATTGTATGTTCTTTCAGTATTCTTTTAGTAGTCACCTTGAAGATCACAACATGTATTCTTCTTAAATTATTAGAGTCTATCTTAAATTAGTTCTTGATCCCTTTTCTAGACAATTCAAAGACCTTATGACACCTCATCTCTCTCAGCCTTTACGTGTTATATGTATTTTAATTTTACATATACTTTAAACCATGTAAAACATTATTATTTTGTTTGCTTTAAATAACTCATTTATTTTTAACCATATTTACCCTTTACTCTCCACTCCTTCCTTCATGACCATTTTCCTTCTTCATGTAGGATTCCCTTTTGTGCATATCTGCTGGCACCAAATTCTCTTAGGTTTTGATTGTCTGAAAATGTTATTTTACTTTATGGAGACTATTTGGCTGACTATAGAATTTACATTAGCAGTTATTTTTCTTTCAATATTTTAAATGTGTCATTTTTTTCCTCTTTGACCTTCTCTAGTGTTTGTTGAAAAATATACTGGCAGTCTTATTGTTGCTCATTTGAAAGAAATCTCTCTTTAATTCACTGCTTTTTAAGATTTTTCTGTCTTTGATTTTCAGTAGTTTTATTATAGTGTGCCCAGATGTGTTTTGGGGGTTGTTTTTTTTTTTCTTTCTTTTTGTATTTTGTTAGATGTGTAGAACTTATTGCATCTATGACTTGTCTTTCATTTAGGAAGATTCTCAGTCAGTTTTTCTTTCAAATACTGTTTTTGACCTATACTCTTATTTTCTTTCTGGGACTCCAATTATATGTATGTTAGACTGATCACTTTGTCTTATGTACCCCTCTCTTGCAAATGGCTTACAATACAAGTTTATGATGTAACAAATCTGTAGGTGAGAAGTGTGACCCCAAGCTAAAACCTCAGGGTTGGTAGGGCTCCATTTCTTTCTGGAGGCTCTAGAGGAGAATCTGTTTCCTGCTCATTTGGGTTATTGGTAGAATCGATTCTTTGAGTTGCAGGACCAGGGCCCAGGTTCTAGTTTTTTAACTGGTTGTAAGCTGAGAGCTTTCTCAGCTTCTAGAGGCTGCCACATTCCATGGGTCCTAGCCTCCTTCTTCCATTTTCAGAACCAGCAGTTTGGGATTGAGTTCTCTTGTCACAGCTCTCTGACCTTTTCATCCGCAGTTATCACTGCTTTTAAAGACCCACGTGATTAGATTGGGCCTACCTGGTTAATCTCCCCACTTCAGGGTCTTTAACCTTAATCATATCTGCAGAGACCCTTTCACCATGTAAGGTAACAAAATCATAACTTTCGGGGATTAGCCAACCACCCTGGCTACTGTAGGAATTTATGTTTCATGGGAAAAAAACAAAAACCAAAAACTTCTGTGTGAGAACCTGACTCAGGAAGAATTGAAAACTGGCCAAGCTTCCTTATTCTTCTTCTTTTTTTTTTTTTTGAGGTACGCGGGCCTCTCACTGTTGTGGCCTCTCCTGTTGCGGAGCACAGGCTCCGGACGCGCAGGCTCAGCGGCCATGGCTCACGGGCCCAGCTGCTCCGCAGCATGTGGGATCTTCCCGGATCGGGGCACGAACCCGTGTCCCCTGCATCGGCAGGTGGACTCTCAACCACTGCGCCACCAGGGAAGCCCAAGCTTCCTTATTCTTGATCCTCATCAACTCTCCTTATTCTAACATCAGGCTAGACATTGGTGTTACTACTTCTCATTCTGATCCAAAGAACCAGGTTAATCGAGTTGCTGTTTTAGCTTTTATCCTTCTTGGGTGGGAGGAAATCAAATGCTCTAGTTTACAACTCTTTTAGGGGCTATAGTGGGAATAATAGCAAGCAAACAATAATGACAACAGCCTAGGTTTATCAAGTACTTACCACGTGCCAGTGTAATGCTAAGCACTATTATTTCATTTTCTCATTCAGTCCTTTCACCAAGTCTGTGAGGTAGGTACTGTTATTATTCCATATAACAGGTGAGGAAACTGTGCTTAGAAGTTGGGGAGCTTGCTCCAGGTTTGCCTGGTAAATGGTGTAGCTAGAATTCAAACTAAGATCTTTTGGATGTTTGAGCTCATTCTCTTTACCAGTTACTATACTGTCTCCACTTTGTGATAGCATGCATTACTGCTTTTATTAAGTTCATGTAAGAATTCCCATGGAAAATTTGCTACTTAATTAAAATCATTGTCTTACCAAGTGACTGCGTTTTACAGTTAATTTCATTTGTGTTCATACAGGTGAAAAACCATACAAGTGTCAAATTTGCAATCAATCTTTTAGAATTAAGAAAACTTTAACAAAACACTTGGTCATTCATTCTGATGCCCGGCCTTTCAACTGTCAGCACTGTAATGCAACATTTAAGCGGAAAGACAAGCTGAAATACCACATTGACCACGTTCATGGCATAAAGTCACCTGACGATCCTCTCAGTGCTTCTGAGGAGAAGCTTGTATCCTTGCCAGTAGAGTACTCGTCCGATGATAAAATCTTTCAAACAGAAACAAAACAATATATGGACCAGCCCAAAGTTTACCCGTCAGAAGCCAAGACTATGTTGCAGAGTGTGTCTGCTGAAGTGTGTGTCCCTGTAACGCTGGTTCCAGTCCAGATGCCTGACACTCAGAGTGACCTGGTGCGTCACACCACTACTCTCCCTCCACCTTCTCACGAGATCTTGTCGCCACAGCAGCCATCCACTGATTACCCACGAGCAGCTGACTTAGCTTTCCTGGAGAAATACACTCTTACTCCTCAGCCTGCAAATATAGTTCATCCAGTCCGACCTGAACAAATGCTAGATCCTAGAGAACAGTCTTATCTTGGAACGTTATTGGGCCTTGATAATGCCACCGCTGTACAAAATATTTCTAATCGTGAGCATCATTCATGAGTAAATCTAAGCATTCCACAGACTTTTTCTGTGGTTACGTGTTAATGGTAGCCTAGAGCTGACAGCTTTTAACTTAGTGGGGCTGCTATTTTTTCATTTTCTCTAGTTTCTCAAGTCCTCAGAACCATTTCAAATCAAGAAAAATATGTATCTCTGTTTACTGAACATACGAATATTTGGACATATTTTGAGGTATAATATTTGAAATGGACATTTTTATGATTTTTTTAAAGGCTAATGCTAATTTTTAATGGTTTCTTTAACTTTTCAAAACTATTACTGTTAACATTATGAGGGTATTTGTTTTTAGTCATCAATGGAAATTTTTATTCTTCTTTAGTCTCATTCCTCATTTCTCCCTTCCCCATCTTCCAAACAAGTGTTAAGGATGATGTAGCTTTTAAGAAAGAATACAAGAGTATATAGAACTGATAATTGCAACTGTTCCTTATCCTAACTTAAGTGTCATGATTATTTCTTCCAGATTTTTAAAAACTGAAATCAGGAATTTGAATTTATAAGAAAGTCTTGGATAGTTGGGTGTTCTTTTTTCATCCGGCCATAATTTCAGTTTATGACTATCCTTTGGTCTTTTGACAAACTCAAAGCCAGAAAGCTAACTAATGCAGGATTAGCTCATTAAAGGAAATGTAGAATTGAAATAATTACCCAGATGGTTGGTTTTTGCCTGTGCTTCAATTATTGTGAATAAGAAATGCAAATACAGGTCTAGGCATTAAATTACACAAGTTGAAAATGTGTTAAAAGCAAAATATGACAGTTTTAACTAGATATTTTTCAAGGTAAGTTCACCTTATGTATTTTGCCATTTATTTCAGAAACAATAACATATCACAACATATATCTTCATCTTACTATGGGAAGGGCAGTTATAACTAATTAGTGAAAATTTAACAAGCTACTTTTGGTCTCATTTACCTTTGCTAACTGAAACTCTGGGAAATAGAACCTACAGATTTCATATATGATTGTTAGAAAAGGTGCCAAACAAACATAAAATTTGTGTCTAATTGAACTTAATGTTTTTTAATTAAAGGGAACCATTATTTGTATACAGATTTACATGTAATCGAGATCTTTACTTTTGCTTTACAATAAGCCTAATGTCTGTAATTATCCTTGATTTTTATTTTTGTATGAGACGAAAGTTGAGGACTTGGTAAAAGTCAATAGCAGTTGGAGCAAAGCCTCACTGATTAAAATTAAATGAGGAAAAAGTCAGTCAGAATTGTAAAATAACCTTTAAAGATGTGCACTTTCCATATTTTCAAGTCAGTTTAAACTTAAACTAGGATGTTTCCTAGTAGAGCTGCTTAAAGGGTTAGAGAATAGGCAGGGTTGATTTATTATTAGCATGTCATTTGTATGTAAACTCCTGGAAAATAGCAATTTTAAGAGTTTTCTACTTCAGTTTTGTTTACACTCCTAATTGCTTTAAGCACTTTTTTTGTGTAAAGTCTGGCCCAGCCCTTGTGAAAAAAATCACAAATAAAATAATGAAGTTTTAGTGAATAAAATTTAACCACTTAATAATGTGGAAACTTGTTTCCTGAAGCACTTAAGAAATGAAGGTACTTTACAGGAATACTCACCACACTAATGGAAATAAAACAAAAGAAAAAAAAGTTGAGAATTAGGGCAGTTAACCAAAGTAGCTCATGTAAGTAATAAAACCAACCTGAGTTTTGCCTCATTTATTAAAGTTTGGTTATAATTATCCTAGGACCGATAGATACTAGTTATGTATTAATTCTTTATAAAGCATTCTTACTTTCGTGTGGAAATGTTATGTCTGGAGTACTTACATGATAGAACTTGACTATATGAGGTACTATTATTCTGTCTTTCAAAATGACTTTAAAAAATACATATCTTTATGATTTTTATCATAAAGACCTGCAAGACTTAACTAAAAAACTTAGTATGATGAAAAGAAATCATATCTAAAAGTGTACCCTGCCTTGCATATAAACCAATGTAGAAAAGTTTGGACTTACAGAAAGGCAAATGGTATATATGTATATGTGTGTGGTATATTATATGTTTGGTAGCAGAAAAAGAGGGTGTTGCGGTGTTGCATTTTCAACATTCAAAAGAATACCTTGCTTTTTGAAGGTATTGACTTTAGGGTTCTTTTAATAATAATCTCCTAATGCTTTAAATATATGATTTGATTGTAGGAATTGGTTTACAGTATAGAACTTTTCTGGAATACATCTCTTATATAAAGTGAAACATAATTATATTTAGTTATTATTGTAGATAACAAACTTGAATAGTAGTTTACTGTTTTATACAATGCTTTCACAGTTATCTCATTTAAACCTCATAACCAGCTCTGAAATAGAAATGACATACTGTATTCCCATGTTAGAGATAAAGAATCTGAGGTTAAGCCTACATCATTAATAAGTGGCAGAGCTACTAATAGGGAAAGAAATGGAGCATTAATGAATGCTTACAAGGTGCCGGGCACTGCGTTTTCTCATGTAATCTTGAAAACAGTCTGGGAGGTAGGTAGTATAATTCTTATGAAGAAATAACCTCAGCGGGTGAACAGACAAACAAATCTGCCTCTAATTTCCAAATTAGAATATACGAAATTTTACAATTGTGAAAACCTCATGGATTTGAGCAAACTGAATGTATATAAGTTTTTGAAGTTGGCACAAAAAAATATGAAATGAGGCCTGCTCTTTTCAGTTAACCTTTTGTCACATTGTGATTTGGAGCATTTTGAACAAATGCTCCATTAACTCTAAAACCCATTAATTCTGTAAATTTTATACTTAAAATTTTGAATCTTGCAACTAAGTTTAGCCTCATGCAGAATTTTTTATTTTATGAGCATAATTTATTGTTTTAAATTAATTTTGTAGTTGATAGCAGTTAGCACTTATTATGTAAATTGAATAATTTATCAAATGTAGGAATTTGTTAACCTAATCCATTTTTACTTAAATGTACCAAAGATTTTTAGTAGGTATTAAAATAGTTTAAAAGAATTTAAATTCTTTGTTGTTTGAATAAATATGTGTCCAAAGAAGCACAGTTGAAGTCCTAGGATTATGGATTTTTTTAAAAAATCGTTTGAATACTAAGATTAAATGTTTGTGTTTATATGTATAAAAATGAGAACAGAAGAAAATACTCTGGGAATAGTCATACTGACAAACCAGTTACAAATAAAAATACTCAGTTTTCCTCAGTTTAATTAATTGAATGTTATCTTTTAAGTGGACACTATTAAATGCTAAAAATAAGCTTACTTTTTACACTACACTATTAATTAATTTTGCCTTAGAATTTTTTTTAAGACAAGCTGAAGATTTTTTTGTAAGAAACCCCACCTATTTTTTGCAGCCTAAAATGCTATTTAAGATTAGGGTTTGTTCTTCATGCCAGCAAGATTTCACCAACGACTGTGAAGGCAGTGATCTTTGCATACTTTTAAGTAAGTAACTTAGTCATCTGTTGAAGAGGAGTAGCAAAAATAGGGTTTTAAACTGGTGCTTTATTAAGTGACTTTCTTTAAAGTGATGGTAGATCATGAAGTAGGTACCTAAATAATTTTCTATCAACCTTAAAATTGTCAAAACATCTTTGAGGAGTGACTATAAGCTATTAGTTAAGGGCTAACAAGTATTTAAATGTCATTCATTGCTTTTCACTCTATAATTGCAAACGAATTAAAAACACCATTAACTGGTGTGTGTGTGTAAGTTTGTTTGCGTTCTCTTCCTAGCAGATCACTCTGCTGTATCATTGGTGGAAAGTCAGACGGGGAGCATCAGCTCTTTGACAGTGTCCTTTTATATATGCCCAGTCTTCTCTGGATTGAATGCTTTGTGCCTTTTCAGTGCGCTATACTTGCTTGGAGTTGACTCTGCTGGCTAGATTGTTTTGGTTAAAAAATGATTGTGGTTTTGTTGTTGTTATGGGTCTTATGTGTGTGTTGCCTGCTGGTCAGGCAACAGTTGTTTTTAGGTTGCTTTATGTTTTTGTAGGAAAATTGGCACCAAGTACTAGTGTGTTTTTTTTTTTTTTTTTTTTTTTTTTAAATCTCTACTACTGTGGCCTTTCTAGTTACTGTGAAGCCACTCCTGGGCCTGTCTCTAGATGCTCATTAGAGGAATCTGACAAATAAAGTAAAAAGAGCAGTGTGTCTGCCTCTCCTCCTCCCATCCCCCACCTTTTCTTGTTAATAATCAGTTACCAAACCACCCAGCTCTACACTGAACCACTTCTTTTTTCAGTTTGCCTAAAACTGAGCCAGAGGTGATGGTTTGAGATGGGTCTCATAAAAAGCAGCAAGATCCCAACCAACAAACAAATTGAGTTGATGAACTCAGGAAAAATTGGGACTTTTAAAGTCATGTTGGATTATTCTAAGATTCATTGCCAAATTTAAAATGACTCGAAATGTATTTTTTAATAAGAAACAAAAGTAGCATTTCTAAAACTTTTAATAGTGTTACAGTAAATGTTACTATTAGATTGAATAATGGATAATGTGAGAATAATTTTTTGATAATTTCTAGGAACCATAGACAGTTCTTTTTAGGTCCCCCCCTTTCTTTTGCACATTCCTCTCAGTAAAGTCTGTAGTGGTTTAGGAAGGGGGGATCGTTCCCTTATTTCCTCTAAAATTATTTCTACTTCAAGGTACTTTTTTCCTGCAATAGTTGCATGTTTTCTGCGCTTCCTCTTTGGAAGTGGCCTTAATAAGGTAGAAGTTACAGCATTAGGTCATGTGGAGGATGAGGGAAAGGTCTGGTAGAGAGAGCGTCTGTACTGTGTTTACTTTTCACTTTTCAACTTGCTGTGCATTGATCTTGAGTCTGTGTTGAAAAATCCCCAATTTAAATTTAGCCTCTGTAGCCATTTATATAGAGAGAAAATAAGAATTATATTCAGAGACTAGAGGTTATACAAAGATGGATATACATCTTTTGTTCTGCTTTTTTCCAAATTCTTAGGTAAAGAAGTAATTTCGGTGCTTGCATTACTGCTGGCGATTTTAAAACATTTCTTGAAAGAAGAGCATGCACACTTCTCATTGTTATTTCGCCTCGTTGCTTGGTATTCCTGCTTTGTAATTACAAAATTTTTATTCCTTGTAACAATCGGACTTTTCTTATCCCTGTGGACAAAACTGTTTTACAACCGATGCGTGCGGCTACCAAAACATGAGCACAGAGGTGGGCACTTGGCTGCTCCGTGTTGTGTAGGAAGTGTTCTGATTACGGGATTTATGATGTACACTAAAGTGGAAATGCCTATGAACCTAGTTTTCAGTCTCCAATCCTAAGTTTTCTTTTTAATCATGAGAACTCTTTTAAAAAACGATTGCAAAGAAAAATCTAAAATATCAAGATTCATTATTTTGTCAACTGTGTGTAAAGTATCTTGTGAGTTTTATAGATATTTTGACTGTCTCGTGTATCCTGAGTACCAATGTCTTTATAGAAAAATTCAGTTGTCTGTGAAGACTAGGAAGTGTATTGTATATTGAACTAGTTCTTTGTGTTGTTTTGATATTTAAAATAAAGTTCTTTGGTCCTAATAAAGCATATCTAGGTTTTATTGAACACATTTTCACAGCATGACAATGCAGTGCTCTGCCTGCCTCCTGAAAAATTGAATAAAAAGATCATGAACACATAGAAAACCAGTGTCT
Source organism: Aethalodelphis obliquidens (assembly GCF_003676395.1). NCBI lineage: Eukaryota > Metazoa > Chordata > Mammalia > Artiodactyla > Delphinidae > Aethalodelphis > Aethalodelphis obliquidens. Next base: position 1,193,703 of record NW_020837968.1, read on the forward strand.
TGGGGCACAGTTATTAAAATTTTCTTTATTTTTCATAAGCTAGGTATCATTATGAAATATTTTATATGTTAAATGTATAAATCATTATTTAATGGTTTTTAAGTGGCTAATTAATATGTTTAAATATTAATAGTGGACTATTATGCTTGAAGTAGTCATGTGCTGTTTTTCCCCAAGGAGTCTGAAGTGTAGAAAATCCCATGAAAGGGCTGTTGCCTGCGACAGTGAGAGGGGACACTCTCACCACTACCTCTCATTCCCAGAACTGTACACTCTGGCCACAGGAGGGACCACTGCTGGTCTAAGGCACGAGCCGAGTGACAGGACACACCCGACCTGGCCAGCTGTCATCTGCATCTGGCACCATAACTGAGCCTCCACAGGCAGCTGGTAGAAGACTAGTGAATTCCAAGCCTTCCCACTGGAGGCGGTGTTGTGTGGGACACCTAATTCTCTATTGCTGTGTAACACATTAGACCAAATGTAGTGGCTTGAAACAACAGACATTATCTCACAGGTCCTGTGGGTCAGGAATCGACTGGCTGAGCTAGGTGGCTCTGGCTCAGGGCCAGAGGTTGAAGTCAAACTTCATGGGACCTGCAGTCTCTAGAGGCCATCCTGGAGCAGACTTCACCTCCAAGCCCACTTCTGGCCATAGTTCCTCCCAACACAGCCTCTCTCTACAGGGCTGCCTGGTGATAGATACACAGCTGGCTGCCCCCAGCTGAAAAAATGAAAGAGAAAACAGGCAGGATTTAAGTTGCAGTCTTTTATAACCTAATCTAGGAAGTGATAGCACATCACATCTGCCACTGTGAGTCCCTAAGTCCACACCACTCAAGGGACACAAATTAAGATTCCCCTCTTGAAGGGAGAAGTGACCAAGAATTTTTAGACACACTTTGAAAACCTCCACAGATTCATTGGTTCTAGAGAAAGCATTCTGTACGTCTGTGCATGGATAGTGGGGGCAGGTACAGCAATCTATACTCAGCAAATGCATCTACTCCAGAGAGGAAAATACCACCTCTTCTGTGGTAGAAAGGGTTTAATGTAACCGACATGCCACAGGTAACTGGTTGGTCCCTGGGGAGTGGAGTCACACTGGGGGTTCTGCTTGGCCTCTGTTCACAGGTCAGGCACTCAGCGGTGGCACATCCAATCAGCCTTGGAAGGACGGAGACTGTTTAAGCTCTTTCATAGCCCCCATATCTGCGGCTATGGCCATTGTATACATGGGTTCACCAAAGAGGAATGGGGTCTCTGAGGAAACAGGTTCTAACACCTACGCAGGACACGTTGTCTTGTTTGCCTGATTTTTGAGCTCTTCCTTTACCTTGGATATTCTCTGATGGCATTTACTAGGGACACAAATTTCTTAACTTCCTGTCCCTATTTTTCTTTTAAATTAATTAATTTATTTTTGGCTGCGTTGGGTCTTTGTTGTGGTGCACGGGCTTCTTACTGCGGTGGCTTCTCTTGTTGCATAGCACGGGCTCTAGGCGTGCAGGCTTCAGTAGTTGTGACACATGGGCTCAGTAGTTGTGGCTCACGGGCTCCAGAGCACAGGCTCAGCAGTTGTGGCACACGGATTTAGTTGCTCCGCAGCATGTGGGATCTTCCCCGACTAGGGCTCAAACCCATGTCCCCTGCAATGGCAGGTGGATTTCTAACCATTGCGCCACCAGGGAAGTCCCCCGTCCCTATTTTGAGATGTCCTTTTACAAACCTCTCCTCCCCAGACTTAACTTGTCACCAAGTTTTCATTTTGCTTTTTCCAAACCCTTGACCCGCTGCCCAACCTGTTGACTGTGCCCTTGAGTCAGCAGAGAGCAGAGATGTGTCTTCTCCCCTTTGAAGTGGACTAGATGTACCATCCAAACTTCTGCTCCCTGAGTGTTCTCATCTACCCTGAGGGGAGGCTATAGCGCAGCTCTGCTCACATCTGGCCTACCATACACATCCGTCCATAAACCAGGCTTTGTCTTCCTTTATGAAATGGTCAAGGAGATCCCCGATTTCCCCGAGGTACAGCCTGAGAGAGACAGTGTAGGAGGAGGAGATATTACAGGACCCGTGTCGTCTGTGCAGCTTGTGAACTTGGGGCCTGCTCAGCTCTGGGCTGGTGTTCACCACTTTGACTTGATAATGGAATGTTGCTTGTCACATCCAGTTGTTTGGTTCCTTGGATTAGATCCCAGGTCAGCAAACTTCTTTGTAAAGGGCCAGATACTAAGTAGTACAGGCTTTGCAGGCAATATGATTTCTCCTGGAACTATTCGACTCCACCTTTGTATAGTGAAAGCGGCCCTAGAACATGTAAAGGAATGGGTGTCTCTGTGTTCCAGTAAAGCTTCAGCGGGGTAAGTCTCAGACCCTCCCAGCTCCTGACAGCTGTTTCTTGCTCATCAGATTTAATTAGCAAATGTCATCAATATAAAGGACCGGTGGAGGGGCTGCCTCTGCTGGTGAGGGAGGTTTGTGGGAATAGGGAGAAATACAAGCTCTCAGCCTTTAAAATTTTGCCCAAATACCGTACTCCTTCCCAGGGTCCCCCTCCCTCCCTTTAGCTAGGAGGGCTGGTAGGGTCGAGCATTTCATCAGTGCTGCCACATTTACCAGCAGCCTCGGGATTAGTCCTCGGCCATGTGTTCCCTGAGACCACAGGAAGTGAGGGGCTTCTTCAGGCCTTCCGTCCACACATTCTTGTTCTCAAGATATGTTCTTAGTGGTACCCTTGGATGTTCAACAGAGTTTCATTTTCTTTTTCCCTATGTATGCTCTCCAGGGTGGTCAGGTGAAACCAGGTGACACTCTAAGCTTTATAATCATTTATAAAGTGTTGGCATAGCCACTGTGTGCCCCGGCCACCTGATCTTTGAATAAATTGCCCTTCGTATGCACTTCATCTCATGCTGCCGCCACAGATAGATGATTTGAGGACTCAGGATGCTACCGCATCCCGTGGATTATCATGATGTTTCTCGCTAGCAGGAGTTTATCCCTGTGCTCCTCAGATAGGAGCAACTCAATTCAGAATTCGATCTTAAGAGGCAATTTCCTAAGGCCACTATTGCATCAGCCAGGGACACTAAGGAAATAGTTGGCCCTCTCCAATGTAGTGGAATTCAAGGAAGTTTAATAAAGGGACCATTTGCAAAGATGTGACAGGGATGCAGGGAAACAAGCAATAGTGCCATATCCTGGGACTAGTAACACCATGGTATCCCCACACCCAGATCCCCAGAGACCCATGAGGAGAGGGCATCTCTCCAGCTACTTGTGATTTTAATGTTGAGATGGAGCCAGCCCAAGGGGGGCAGGAATGGGGGAAGTACCCTTACCTCTCTCTGAGTAAAACAGAAGCTACAGAGTAAAAAAACTATGGATGTAGCAAATACAGAACACAGGCCAGCATCCCACAGCAAAGAGCAGGCTGGAAAAGGGTGCAGGGTGGAAGTGGAGGGCAAATAAAAAATAATCCATACAGTTCATTCTGGATTTTCTAAAATTGTGCGTCAACAGCTTTGCTTTATGAAGAGAAGCTGTGAGGGGAGAGCATAGATAAACAAGATGTGTTACTATGATGTTAAAAAGGGTTGAAAAACATTTCAGTGACTTAAGCTTAAGGGCTTATATGCGTAATGTTAATTTGATGAACAACATTCACAGTATGAAATAATAAATATAAATTAAGTGTATATGAAGGTTATTGTCGTTCACATTAACATTTTGCTAAAAAATTATGGAGTAGTGGTCTCATTGTGCATCAATCCTAAATTAGGATTTTAAGAAACCTCCATGAACACTTTTGATTCAGTATCGTTAAGATAACCGGGTTCAACATCAGGTCATAATGGGTGTCAGTGAATATATAATTTCAGATCCCACCTTCCTCATTTTGGTTTTCCACCCAGGGAGATTTCTTTTGATATATTTCATGCACGCGTACACACATCCTCACGTTATTTTTTAAAGTCTTCTCCTGTCTTTAGAGGCAGTAGGTGCAGGGCTGAGAGCAAGACCAGCCGAGCTGCCTGTGTCCGTCTCCTGGCTTTGCCACTTCCTGGCTGGCTGGACGCCGGCCTCGCTCATCTGTGAAGCACGAATCATGGCACCTCCCTCACAGGGTTGAAGTGAAGGTTGAGATAAATATGTGCAGGGCTTAAAACAATGCCTGGCAAAGAGTAACATGTAAGCGATAACCATTATTATCGGATGTCTACAATTAAAATGAAAACCGGAAGTTATTTGTCAAGGGCAATGCCAGTCAAGACCATCGCTTATGAATTTCTGGGAATCTCAGGTTTTGTTTGTTTACCTAGTTTTGCTCCCTGTATCACTGAGCCCCTGCTGGGGTCAGGCACTGACATCAGCACGTTCACACTAACTATACATTTAATTTTCCTCATTTTCTCCCATTTGGGCCCAGGAACCCTCTGCGGGGAGCTCAGGGTTGTGACCCTGGGCGGGTATACTGGGGGAGGGAAATCACTGTCCCAGCAAGGCAATGACTGCTGCATTTACGGTGGAAGTGCTGTGACTCTCTTTCTTTCAAGCAGCCTGTTCACAAAACCGAAAGGCGAATTCCGAGTCTGAGCCCCGGGCCTCAGGGGCCACCGAGACCTCGAAGCCACTGTTGCCTCCGCGCGCAGAGCCAGGCGCCGCCGTCATCACGTTTAAATAAGGCGCCCTCTTCTCATTGGCCGGGACTGCTGCCCGATGATTGGCCCCGCGGGGAGGTGGGCGGGTCCGGGCGCCCCCATTGGTGGCGGCGGGAAGTTTAAACAGAGCAAAGAACCTGCGCTGTTTGCTCCTGTTTCCAGTTTGCGAGTCTGTGTGTCCGGCTTATTTACCGGGTCCCGGCGATCGCACGAGAAAGGGGGCGAATTCGCTCCAATTCTCCCAGCTTTCCGAGAGGACACGGTGGGCGTTCCTGCACGGCGGCTCGGAGCAGCCCGTTGGGCCCAGAGGCCGCCATGGCGACCAGGCGTCGGGGGCGCGACCGCTGGGAACGGAGCCCCCCGGAACCGAGGCCGCGGGGCTCCCGGGCCAAGGAGGAGGCGGCCTCCCCGCCGGTCCTGTCCCTCAGCCACTTCTGCAGGTCGCCCTTCCTCTGCTTCGGGGACGTGCGCCTGGGAGCCTCGCGGACGCTGCCCCTGGCCCTGGACAACCCCAACGAGGAGGCGACCGCCGTGAGGCTGTCCCGTGGCCCGGCCGCCGAGTGCGGCTTCACCGTCTGGCCGAGCGCCTTCGTGCTGCAGGTAGGAGGGGAGTGGGCCCTCCGCGGTCTCCTCGCCGCGCTCCGGGAGGGGCCTCGGAACGAGCAGCAGCGGACCTGAGGGCTGGAGATAAAGCCAGGTCCTTCCCTCTAACGCTGGGTGAGCCCTGGTCCCCGGGGCAGAGGAGCCTGGTCAGCGGGGACTCGGGCGGTGACATCGCGTCCACGCGCCTGCGCGGAGCATCCTTAGAAGCCCTTTCCTAGTTTTCTGTTGCAGAGAAGCGTTTTTCATAGACTTCAGGCCTCGAGAAGACTTGCGGTTCCAGAGTAATGGATGGCACTTTTAAAATCAATATTCTTATCTTTCATCTGTCTCTCCATCCATCCATCCATCCATCTGTCTGTATTTAAAACTGCCAGGAGTACTTTGGTTAGAGCAGGGTTTTTTAATTGCTTTCCATCAGTCATCTTAAATATCCACTTCAGTTTCCATAGGGAAACTGATTCCACAGGGTCAGGGTAACTGCTATTCCGGTGAGCTTTGTTTTGGCCAAACGTCTATAGCAACAAAACCAAAAACACTTCCTCAGTGTTGTTTTCAACCAGTATGAACACCTTATTATTTTAATCTTATTTTTGTTTGTTTGCTGTAGTGTAGTTTTAACGGTGATTGAAATTTAATTTTATGTTGTTTCAAGAACTTCGTGGGTAGCTTTTCTTCATTGCATTGGCCAGAGTAATGCTCCCATTCCTGTCACCAAAATCTAGAGAATTTACTTTCTTATTTTGATTTCTGTGGTCTTTCCATTGATTAGAATCTCTGAAAGGGTGAAAAGAAAACAAAAATTAGCTGAGGGAGTCTCACTCCTTATGTAAATAACCGCTTCCTAAGGCAGTGAGAAGAGGCTTTAATCTGAGGTCTGTTGACTTGTGCTAAGCAGTGGTTCAGCTACACTTAAGAACCTGCCCCTTCTCTCTAGTTTATAAATGTTTGCTTTTCTTTTCGTGAAAAGATATATACATTTTTCTATCTACATAATGCTTCTACTTGTTCTTTTCTGTTTTGTGGAACTAAAGTTTTTGGGTTTTGTTTTTTTAGAATTATACTTTTTATACTGTAAAGGTTAACTGTTCTTATATTTTAAACCATCTGTTTTATGATGTTTTATGGTTTCTGCTTTAAAACAAAACTTGTCTTTTATTAGCTGTTGATTTCCCTCAGCTTCAGGTCTGAGTGTGCTGATTCCACTTAACCCACCAAGCCACTAAGATAATACATACAAACATAATGTTCACCGTTTACAAATTCTTTTAAACTCTGTTGCCTTATTTAATCCTTACATCAAACTCATGGAGTCCTTATCCACATTTGTAGATAAGGCAACACTGTCAAAGGGTTTGTGACCAGTGGATCAGGGTAGGCAGCTCAGTTCACTCTTCTGAGTCTTCCGTGTCTATTTTCTCATCCATCGGTTGGAAGTAATGCCAACTGCAGCTGTGCATGGTGCTCAAATGAGAGAAAGCTTCAAGCAAAAGTCTGGACTCTGTGTCCTGAATAAATGTTCTCTTCCTGATTTTTAATGAGGAAATATGCTCAGAGGGTGGAAATATTTATGCATGGTTTTATTCATAGCAATTGACAGAGCTGGGATTCCCATCCAGGTCTTATAATTTTAAATCCCATGCACTTTCCCTTATATTGATTTATAGACGTGAGACATGGTTCCTCCCTAAAGACATGTTAGGAGGTTGAGGGAAAAATTCTAAGAACAAGAAGAAGCTACATCAAACAACTGTCAAGGAGGTTGTTTTGAGGAGACCGGTGGTTCTTACATTTAAGAATGCATCAGAATCACCTGGAGGGCTGGTTAAAATACTTTTGGGTCCCCACCTTCAGAGTTTCTGATTCCATATGTGTAGAATAGGACTAGAACTTGCATTTCTAAGAAGTTCCCAGGTGATGCCTCTGCTACTGGTCCAGGGACCACATTTTGGAAAGCACTGTAGTAGAAAATAAATATTAGAACATCCCTTAACTACAACACACCCCACACCTTCAGTGAATTAGCATGTCACGGTATGACTAAGCAGCATTTCTCTGCGATGCCTCAACCACGTGCATCAGATTTGTCTGGATTGCTTGTTAAATGAGGGAGATTTCTACTCACCACTCCACACTCACTGATGTGAATTTCTGGGGGTAAATACAGAAAACTCGATGTACGCAGATGGCATCTAACGAACCACTAGGTAAAGTGTTATACTTGCCAAATAGTGACAGAAATTCACAATTAGTATAAAAATAGGTCTACAGTACAATGTATCTAGGCCTAATAAGGAGTGAGGACCAGAAGACTGTCATTTGGGATATTTTTGTAGAGCAGATTTACTGGGGCCAATCCAAGGAAAACTTTTTTAAATGATCTTTTGGGTTTCTTTTAATCTCCTAGTCATTCTTTTTATAACTTCAATAATACTGGTGTGTTAGAATCTGCATAGGACTGCTCTAATGTAGGGAATTTGTCATTTGGGTCTGAGTCTTCATAATGACATTCAGTTAAAATCACCAGCCATCCTACTGAATGGGATTAAGCTACGTGGTGTTTCCATCCTGACTGCACGTTACCTCAGTGGTGAGCTTTAAAAAAACCACCGGTACCAAGACCCCGCTACAGCATCACTCCTGGGGAGGACATAGAGGAGGGTCGGGGCATTTTTACTTTTTACAAACCCCTCAAATGATCTCTGTAACCAGGGTTATGAACAACTCAACTGGATGGTTTAACAGACTCATTGGTGCCAGTTCTGGAAATAGGAGCTTTTGCTCTGCAAACGAGTAGAGGCTAACATGAGGCAGCTCGCACTTCTTCAAGAAAATAAGCCACCCGTCTATTGTGCAATGAGTTTGATGCTAATTTGATGTGACTGGGAGACTTGGATGAACTGACTGGCAGGGCAGCCCCAAACCTGACTCTTCCCTCCTCCTTCACAGCCAGGCTTCTCAGACAGTTATGGTCATTGCACTTATGGCCACAAGGGGGCGGGCCAGATCCATTTAATAACAAGACAGCTTCAGTTGTCACTGGCTGCAACTACCATTTTCTGATTTGTCACTAATAAAAAGTTTGTAAACAAAGACCACAGAATCTTAGGACCAGATGGAATTATGAGCGATCATCTTGTTTATTGATAACATTTTTTTAATCTTCTCCCAATGGAGGGAGATGCAGCCCACTTTTTTTATTGTAATTCTGACTTTCTGCTGTCTTTCAGAATCTAGATAAAATAGTAAGATTCTTATCTCAGACACATGACAATGCTTCTGTTCAAAAAATTAACAGTGATGCATATCCAAGAATGCCATTACTGAAGGTAATAGAGGCATATTTAAAAGAAAGTAGTATAACAGATCTGTTCCTTCATTTGTTTGAGTTACCGAAGAAATTTTTTTAAAGGGTGGAGTTGGGGGGCAGGGGAGACCAAATAAAGATTTACAAAAGGGAAAAAGTAAAATGATTTATGTTTTATTTCTGTTTTTACACCTCTGAGGGTATTTGTCTCCATAAAAGGTGAAGTTTTGTAGCTAGACTATCACTGCAGTCCAAAAAGCATGTATCAGTTATAAATCCCTTGACATATTTTTCAGAACTGAGTCGCTCTCACTGTCTCAGTCTATGGATTGTTACAGATTAACGAAGGGCTTCCTCATGGGAAGGTGGATGGAGGAGGGGGCATGGAAAAGGAAAAGGGGATGAGCGCTCTGAGCATCTTCCCAATGTGCTCTCCTCCTGAGTTAGCTGATTAACCTTTCAGTTAAGGATAAAAAGACTAGCACTTCATTTTGGTATGCCTTAAAGAAAATAGGCAAACAAAACAAAACAAAACAAAGCCTCTGCAGCCACAAAATGTACACCTAAGTAATGCTGTTTATAATATCCAAATCTGTTAAAGAGATTACGTATATACCATAGTCCTCTGCTTCTCTCTCCAACCTCATGTATCGCAGGTCATTTGCCTTCCCGCTGACATGAAGCCACACTGGTCCTGTATTTGTTTCTAGGGATACACTAAGCAGTTTCTTGTTTCAGGGCTGTGTACATGCTGGCACGTTCTGCTGAATTGCTCCTCCCTTAGCTCTGTCTGTCCAGCTCATTCATATACTTTGTCTTAGCTTAAAAATTAGTAGTATACTCTCTGATCACCCAGTTAGAGATTATAGGTCCCTTCACTCTGGCTCTCTCAAACCTTTTTTTTGTTTTATTGATAACAGTATTGGGGACTTGTATTTTTGTATTTATCTTTTCACTTAGATTTTGTAATTTCTTTTATTGAGAAGAATATAGTGTCCATGAGGCCAGAGACCATGTCTACTTTTCATTCATTCAATAATTTTGTCAGTTAAATATTTAATGTATGCCTATCCTGTGTCAGGCACTATGTATGCCATTAGGCACTCAATAACTGTTTGTTAAATAACAGTAACTCTTTAGAAGGGACACCCCCTTTTAAAATTTTCTATATATAAATTGAGAAGCAAGTAGTAAGAGTTCACACTCTTGAATTTATCCTAAACAGATAATTTCATTTGAATCTCAATAAGAACAAAATTTGATAGATATGCCCATTAAGTCAGTTGTACAGGCAGACCTTGGAGATATTGTGGGTTCAGTTTCAGACCACTGCAATAGAGTGAAAATCACAGTAAAGCGAGTCACAAGAATGTTTTGGTTTCCCAGTGCATATAAAAGTTATGTTTACACTATACTGTAATTATTAAGTGTACAATAGCATCATGTCTAAAAAGACAATATACATATCTTAAGTTAAAAAGACTACTACTAAAAGATGCGAACAATCTGAGCCTTCAGTAAACTGTAATCTTTTTGCTCATTGGAGGGTTTGCCTCGATGTTGATGCTGCTGACTGATCAGGGTGGTAGCTGCTGAAGGGTGGAGTTGCCGTGGCAATTTCTTCAAACAAGACAACAGTGAAGTTTGCTGCATTGATTGACTCTTCCTTTCATGAACAATTTCTCTGTAGCCTGCGGTGCTGTTTGATAGCATTTTAACCACAGTAGAACGTCTTTCAAAATTAAAGTCAATCCTCTCAAACCCTGCCTTTTTTTATCAACTAAGTTTATGTAATATTCTAAATCCTTTGTTGTCATTTCGGTAATCTTCACAGCATCTTCACCACGAGTAGATTCCATCTCAAGAAACCATTCTCTTTGTTCATCCATAAGAAGCAACTTCTCATCCATTCAAGTTTTATCATGAAATTGCAGCAATTCAGTCACATCTGCAAGCACCACTTTTAAATCTGTTGTCCGAGTCCAAGCTCGTACTACTCACCACACAACGGGACAATAAATCTAGAGACAAGTCGTTAGGGCAAGGAATAGTGACTTTATTTGGAAAGCCAGCTGACCAAGAAGATGGCGGACTAGTGTTCCAAAGAACCATCTTACCTGAGTTAGAATTCAGGCTTCTTTTATATTAAAAGGGGAGGGTCTCTTGTTAGTTGTTGCAAACTTCTTGGTGTCAGAATCCTTTGCTCTCGCAGCTGTCCCTGTAGGTCAGGTCATGATGTTCCTATAAACCTCCAACAAGACAAATGTTATTCTCTGTTCTGCAGCTTTTGAATCTCTATATGAATGGAAAAGTGTTATGCCTTTAAAGGTCAGAGCCTTGAGAATGGGCTATCCTGTATATTTCAGGCTATAGGCAACATTCTTAACTTGTAGCAAAAGCAATAGAGTACAAAGTTTAAAATAAAAGAAACAGATCTAATATGGAGTCAGATTTGTTCTTCCCTATTACAATTCTAGTTCTCTTGCTATTTCTACCATATCTTCAGTTACTTCCAGGAAGTAACTGAAACCCTCAAAGTCATTCATGAGGACTAGAATCAACTTCTTCCAGACTCCTGTTAATGTTGGTATTTTGACCTCTTCCCATGAATCATGAATGTTCTTAATGGCATCCAGAATGCTGAATCCCTTTCAGAAGGTTTTCAATTTACTTTTCCCAGATCCATCCGAGGAATCACTATCTATGGCAACTATAGCCTTATGAAATGTATTTCTTAATAAGATTTGAAAGTCGAAATTACTCCTTGATCTATGGGCTGCAGAATAGATGTTGTTCTAGCAGGCATGAAAATAACATTAATCTCACTGCTACATCAGAGCTCTTGGGTGACCAGGTGCATTGTCAGTGAGCAATAATATTTTGAAAGGAATTTAGTCTTTTTTTCTGAGCAGTATGTCTCAACAGTGGGCTTGAAATATTGGTAAACCATGTTGTAAAGACATGTGCCATCATCCAGATTTAGTTGTTCCATTTACAGAACACAGGCAGAGTAGATTCAGCATAATTCTTAAGGGCCGTAGGACTTTCAGAATAGTAAGCGAGCATTAACTTCAACTTGAAGTCACCAGTTGCATTAGTCCCTAAGGAGAGAGTCAGCCTGTCATTTGAAGCTTTGAAGCCAGGCATTGACTTTTCCTCTCCAGCTATGAAAGTCCTAGATTGCATCTTCATCCTGTAGAAGGCTGTTTCCTCTACACTGAAAACCTCTTGTTTAGTGCAATCACCTTCATTAATTATCTTAGGAGATCTCCTGGATAACTTGCTGCAGCTTCTACATCAGCACTTAGTGCTTCACCTTGCACTTTTAATGTTGTGAAGATGACTTCTTTCCTTAAACCTCATGAACCAAGCTCTACCAGCTTCAAACTCTTCTACAGTTTCTTTAATTCTCTCAGCCTTCATAGAATTGCAGAGAGTTAGGATCTTAACTCTGGATGAGGCTTTGGCTTAAGCGAATGTTGTGGCTGGTTTGGTCTTCTATCCGGACCATTAATACTTTCTCCATGTAAGCAATAAGGCTGTTTTGCTTTCTTATCATTCTTGTGTTCACTGGAGTAGCACTTTTAATTTCCTTTGTTAACCAAGAATTCCAAGAACTGATTGAAATAAAGAGGTGTTTACTTGGGTTTGTTAGGACTCCAGCCCAGGAGACACAGATCCAAAAAGTACTTGAATTGTGTTCCATCAGACTACAAAATGAGGAAAGCTTATTAAGGCAAAAAATAGGAAGGTGACATAAGTTGTTCATCAAGGATTAGGATTGGAGCTGGCAAGAAGTAAGGGTGCTTGTTAAGCCAGGATTTGTTGGGGTCCAAAAGGGTTGCAGAGTTACAAGGGGAGGACTTGAGACCATAATGTTGCAGCTGGCAGTTCTAGCAGATACTGTTTTGAGAACGGCTGGTAGTAGTGATTTCAGAGAGACAGAAGTGAGCCGTGGCTTGAAGCGAGATCTTAGTTCCCTGCCCAGGAATTGAACCTGGGTCACCTGGATGAAAACCAGGAATCCTAGCTGCCAGACCACCAGGGGCCAGAGACTAGAAGCAGAGTGGCCCTGGCTCTTACCTCCGTTTGAAAGCGAGAATGTTTCAAGGAGGCAAAAACTGTAAAAACAGGTACAAAGTTTATTATTAGAGACACAGCACAACAAGTGGGAGAGCACACAGAGAAGCAGTTTGTTTATTTAAGACTGAAGCAGTACACACCTGGGGAGAAAGGGTGTGGGTGTCCTTCCTAAAGAAGAGGAGTGCAGTGAAGAGGCGATTTAAACCCTTTATACAGGACAGTCCTTCCGGGTCTTTGTTCACCTTTGGCCAATTATCTCACTTCTTTTCCCACAAATGACCTGTTTTAGGACCCTCCCCAACATGTGTGTGCGTCTTTTTTCCAAGATGGGTTCCATCACAGGGGCTGTGAGAGGCTTGGCATCACCTATTATGGGGTGGTGCCCCCTCCTTTTTGACCCCCAAGGAGTCAGGAGTGGTCATCTTATCTTGTTGCTCCAGCAGAGCTCAGCTCCTGCCATTAACTTTGTCCTTGGAGTGTCCAGGGAGAACAGATTTTCCTCCGCTTGACAAACACCAGCTGTCCAGCCCAAGGGCCCGTCTATCTCCTACCTCAGTATCCTTGAGTCTGATACCGTTCAGAAAATTCAGGTTCTTACTGATGCAGGAATGTGTCTAAAACCACATCCACGATGGCCACCAGGTTCCATTTTGGATGCCTGAATAACAGTTGCTCCATTTTGAGTTTTAAATGATCTTAAATAGGTCATCACATTTAAGAACGTTTCCTTTTCCTTCACAGCTGGACGCAGGAGGCCCACCTTTCCTCCTGTCAACGCTTCCGACGTGCCTTCCTCACTCAGCTTAATCATTTCTAGCTTTTGATTCAAAGTGAGAAACATGCGACTCTTTCTTTCACTTGAACACTTAGAGACCGTCGAAGGGTTGTTCATTGGCCTAATTTCAATGTTGTTGTGTCTCAGGGAACCAGGGAACAGGGAGGCCGAGGAAGAGGGAGAGACGCGGGGGAACAGCTGGTCAGTGGAGCAGTCAGAACACACACAGCATTTCTCAGTGAAGGCTGCTGTCTTCTATGGGCTCAGTTCCTGGACCCCAAACGATTACAATACTAACATCAAAGATCACAGAGCACCAGAACAAATATTATAATGAAAAAGTTTGAAATATTGCAAGAATTACCAAAATGTGACACAGAGATACAAAGTGAGCAAATGCTGTGGGAAAAATGGCACCAGTAGACTTGCTCAATGAAGGGTTGCCACAAACCTTCAATTTGTTAAAAAAAAAAAAAATTCAGTATCTATGAAGCGAAATAAAGAAAAATAAAACAAGGTATATGACAAAAAAAGAAAGAACATTCACTGACCTAATGATTTCTATATGGGGAGCACACATCACAGAACCAGAAACATCCTAGCCTGGAACCAAAATAATCTAGCCTACCACAGATGTGCTGTTAAACATTAATTTAACAAAGTGATGAGTTGAAATGTAGTGAAATGAGACAAAGCCCATTTAAGCTCTAAATTCGGGGCTTATAACCCCTCTTCCTTTTATTAGAGTTGGGTGAGTCTGATCTGACCTAGGATAACAACAGGTGGGTTGAAGATGGTGTGTGTGGTCTCTGGGACTGAGATTTTTCCAGTTTATCCATCTACTGAGGCCTTCAGAGCTCTGAAAGTGAGTCTCGGACACTCACCTAATTATGGATACTAAGTTGTTGAGAAGCTCGGGAATTCTGCAAGGCCAGACAAGGGAGAGGCTAGCCTTCACCAGAGTTTTTCTTATGATTTTATTCTTGTTGTTTTTGCTGTATCTGGTCACTTAACTGAGTTAGCATAATTCAACAAGAAAGATCCAAAGATATTCATTCAGTATCATGAAACTGGAGTATGCTTCTACTGGGCCCATGGCCAAGCATAGGGAAGGGAATAAAAGACAGATATCAAAGTAAGGACTTTTATTATATGGCAGGCAAGCTTGGTACTAAAAACAGGCACCTGTATAACTAAACTCTAGGAGTATGAGTTCTGAGAAGCCCAGGTACTGTGAAGAGGACAGGAGAATTGCTTTTTCTGTCCAGGGGAAAAGCTGTAAAGGTCTGACCTCCTCTGTGAGGCTGATACCAGTTCAGCTCTACCATTTCTTGTCTTTCGGGTTGTGTGATCGTGGGTCCTAATGTTGGTAGTTGGTCTACCATCTCTCCTCCCTTCCAGCATTACCGTAATACAACTTCTGCAGTAAAACTTCTATTTTAATTTGTCTAAATACATGCATACATACATACAAACAAACAAAACTTGTCTTTTTTTTCCCCTGAAAAACAACAAAGACATAGTTTGTTTTGTCATGTGAGGGTTTTGCATTTTGCAAATTCCTGCCAGGCTGTAGGGTGTAGCGGTTAAGGTTTAAACTCTGGACTCAGACTGCCTGGGTTCTAATTACTAGCGGTATGACTTTGGCAAAATACTTAAAGCATTCTGGACCTTGATTACTTCATCTGTAAAACGTGCATCATCACAGTATCTGCTTCCTAGGGATGTGAGGATTTGACTAGTTTTATTAGATACCTGAAACTATGCCTGGAACAAAGTAAGTATTTAACAAATATCAATAATAATATGGACTTTAGAGAAGTGGAGAGCAAGGAATTTAGCTGATCATCTTTACATTGCTTTTTGAAAAATTCTTTCTAAGGTAAGGTCATTATATTTTAAATAGAGGTTCTGTACATATTCTAAAGAAGTGGAAATATGTGATTAAATTTTTAAAAACCACTGAGTGATTATTATAATTTTATTTTGTTGTGACGCTTGTTATTGCTAGTAACTTTTTTCCTTATAATGAAATGAGATAGGGTAGGAAAATATATTTGATTTCTAAATGTTGTTAGGGTATAGAGTATTGGTGAGTAACAATTATTAATCATCTACTGTATTCTAAGTTGCATATAATATATTTTGGTTATTATACATCACTACTGTTATAGTCATTTAAAATGTATTCTTTTGATTATAGCCTAAAGAAAAAATTGTTATTTCTATTACCTGGACACCGTTAAAAGGAGGCCGAGTAAGAGAGATCGTGACATTTCTTGTAAATGATGTTCTGAAACACCAAGCTATATTACTAGGAAATGCAGAAGAGCCGAAAAAGAAAAAGGTACTAAGTTTTCATCATTCTGTAATTTACTCTAGGAAAATAATAATATGTAAAAATTATTTTGTTAACAGTCTTGAGGTAGCATACATAATTTTGCTTAAAGGTACTATTCAATAGTTATCAACTTAATCTGTATGTTTTCTTATTTTTGCAGAGGAGTCTTTGGGATACCATTAATAAAAAGAAAGTATCAGCCTCTTCAGGTCATAACCAGAAGATTTCAAATATTCAAAATGTAAATAAAACATTTAATGTTTCCTCAAAATTTGACAGAGTTAGGAGCCCACTACAAGCATGTGAGAATCTGGCTACGAACGAAAGCTGTTCCCCAACAGAAAACAATTCTTTAATCCTTGAAGAAAATAAAATACCCATATCACCTATCAGTCCCACTTTCCAAGAGTGCCATGGGGAGACCTGCTTGCCAGTTTCTGTCCATCAGTCTACTACCTACACATCCCTTCCTGCATCTGAAAATGGGGAAGTATTAAAAGTAGAAGGTGCCAACATTGTAAACGATTTTCATTTTAATGAGACAGTTATAACTGAAACTTCCTTTGACTCCATAAATAATCTTAGTGGCCAAATTGAAGAGAACAGTAAACTTACTCTTACCCCAAACTATTCTTCAACGTTGAACATCACACAAAGCCAAGGAAATTTTCTAAGTCCGGAGTCCTTTGTGAATAACAGCCGTGCAGCTAATAATGAACGAGAATTAGTGATGTGTCTTTCACCAGGCATGTGTGTGAAAGGTAATTCAAGGCCTGTGATTTTGGAGTCAAAAAGTGTATGTGAAATTTATCGGACAATTTTAAGTCCAGATTCTTTCATAAATGATAATTATGGACTAAATCAGGATCTAGAATCAGAGTCAATTAATCCAATTCTATCCCCAAATCAATTTTTGAAAGATAATATGGCATACATATGTGTATCTCAGCAAACATGTAAATTGTCCCCATTATCAAATGTAAATTCTCAGGCCTCACAACCTTCTCAGGATGAGAGAAAAAATGAAGTTTTACCTTGTATTCCTGAATGTCAGGGTTCAAAATCTCCAAAAGCTACTTTTGAAGAATCCAAAGCTTTAGAAATGAAGTCAAATTGTTATACTTTTAAGAAACGGAACCAGCCTAAATTTTCTGCAGTTCAGGATATTTCTAGTCACAGCCACGATAAACCTCTTAAGAGACGCCCAATACTTTCTGCCACTGTTACTAAAAGAAAGCCCACTTGTGCCAGAGAAAACCAAACGGAGGCTGATAAACCGAAGGCAAAAAGATGTCTCAGTGTTGTAGTGGGTGAGTGTGAAAAAGAAACAGATGATCACAAAGAGAAAGGTGATTTTCATTCTTTTCTTCCAGCTAGAGATTTAATACTGAGTAGACCTAAGAGTTGTAAAAATGTGATAACTCCTCCCTCAAAGGTAGCTTTAGTTGCTCGTAAAAGAAAGAGTGAGGGAAACACAGAAGATGCAAATTTGAAGGTTACAGTTACAGAATACACAGAAGTACAAGAAATCAAAAGGATCCATTATTCTCCTGTGGAGTCCAAAACATCAACTGTTAAAAACACAAAGAAAGTGATAACCTCCACCTCGAAACGTATTAGCAACAGAGAGAAATTAAAGCTGAAGAAAACTGGTGAGTCTTGTTAATAAAATCTTTAATGAAAGTATAGCTATGCAGGGCATATTTTCTGTTTCTTTTGGTTTAGTAAATTACTATCGATAAGCTTGAATTTACTTGTACTTTTCATTTAGCAATTTGCTTAGTGGAAGATGGAGCAAATGTAACGCAGGGCTGAATTCTGCAGTCATTGTGATCTCGTTCTTTTTTAAACTTTTAATGTTTTGTTCATCGTGATTTTTCTGCATTAACTTTGATTTTTTAAAAATTTTGCATTAAAATACTTGATGACTGAGTTTTTTGGCCCCCGCATCTAGTGTTGTACTTTACGTGCCTCACCTTAGTCCAGGCCCTGATGGGAGGACCCAGTGAATGCCTGGCCCCATCACACCACCTGGGGGGATGCAGAGGAGGCCTTTACACTCCCTGTGCTCCGGGGACATCATTCTGCTCAGCCTTCACTTGGCCGTTATTTAGGAATGAAGACGGGGCACCTGAGCTCCTCATTCCTTTGGGGAAAACTTCACCATTCCTTCCCTAGCGCTCACAGCCGTACTACCGCTGTCTGCCTTGAAAACTGTTAGGGCCAATCCCATCATGACCTTTTAACCCCAGTTCCCTCAGACGCCAATCAAGCTCCCCACAGGGGAACAAACCACACAGGTTATTTAACAGGTAATTTTAAAAGAGTTCTAGGACTCCTAGGAAATATCCCCCTCTGTATTTTATCTCATTTTTCTTTGCACACCGCCTAACTGGGACCATCTTCCACTCCTTCTCCACAGCTCTTTACAGGGTCTGTGCCCTGTGGACTCACTGCCCTTCCTTAGCACCTGTCTTCTGGACACTCCCTCCTGTTCCCACGCTGAGCCTGGCCCTCCCTCGAGAACACTGCCCTCATGCAACCCTCTCCAGCACTGGCTGTCTTCTCTCCCGCTCCTCTGGCCTTGAGTATCTCGGTGGGACAATGGACCGCCCGCCGTCTCATATCTGCTTCCAGACTATTGCTTCTCCTTTCTTCCTTAAAAACAAACGAAAAGAAAGCAAACAGCAACAAACAGCTTGAAGTTCATTTTTCATACTATCCCACCCAGAGTTCTCCTTGTTACAGTGAGAGATAACTCGAGATTTTTACATTTGGCTCATGAGACCTTCTCCAAAACTACTACTTTACGATGATTCTTTATGATCCCATGATTCTTGTAGGAGAGCCTTCCAACATCCTGGCGTGTTAGCTCCAGCGTACTTAGGCCACACTCTCCTAAAGGCGTCTCCCTCGCTATGATCTCAGCATTTTCTCTAGAACCCAACTAATCCAGCCCCATTTCCCCAGCCGTCACCTCATTATATCCTCACTTTCTTACTTATTCAGCTTGGATTCCACAGTTCCTCATAATCCCTTTGTTCACCTCTCTTACGTTCATTGTGCTTGTCCGGCAAATTCCAATCCCAGCCCAAGTCTGCCTGCTCTGTGCCTGGACCTTGCTGGTTGGTCTTCAAATTCCTGACCACTAACCGTAGCTCGTCTTGGCTCTATCCTCCCGGCTTATTGACTTTATCACTTTGCTGCAGCCTATCTCATCCCTCCCTTCTTCTCGAGCACCCCCTCCCTCCGCTCAGGGTGGATAACAGCAGTGAACATTTACTGACTGCGTTCTCCGCGGCCCTGGTTGTAAGTGCTTTGCTATTTCCTCCTCTCATACCTACCTACAGCAATCATACCGAGTAGATGTTGTCATGGATACATGTTGAAGATGAGGGAATGTACGCATCCAGACGCTGAGTAATTTGCCTAAGGTCACGGGTGGTAAGTGGTTGGGCTGGGGTACCACCTGGTCAGGAGGGCTCCGGAGCTGGTGCTCTGCTCCTTCCCCAACCTGCTTCCTGCCTCACTGAGGGAAACTTTCGCAGCATCCACCACCCCGCTGTGTTTTCATGCACGGCTCCCTTCCCTCCTATTACAGCCTGAAAGGTCTGCACGCCCAGTGAGGCCGGGCTCTACCGGCACCAAAAGCCCGACGCCCTCTACACGGACGTTGCTTTAGCAGCTGCCTTCTCTCTCCCACATCTCCAGTGTTTTACTCCCTACTGGGTCATTTCTGATTGACACACAGATGTGCCGTTCTTACCTCCAGCTCCTAAAGAAACAAAGACTTTTTGCTGATACCACTTACCCGTTCAGGCCCTGCTCCTTTCTTCTGATTTCTTTTAAGCAAAACTCTTTGAAAGAACCTAGGTATCCACTTTGTGATAGTTCACTGAGTTCTGTATACTTTTCCGGGTAAACATCGTGCTTGAATTAAAAGGTGCTTTCTAGTGTAAAAAAAAAAGTCACTTTGAAGGTTGCTTATGTTAGCTGTTTCCAATTCCTCACCTATTGGCTGAAACCGCTTCAACCAGATTTTGACGACTCTACTAAAACTTTTCCTGTCAAGGTCATGAACACATCCACACTTTGAGTCCAGTGGTTATTTCTCAGTCTTCATCTTGAACTCTTAGGCAGACTGATGCTTCGAATCTCCTTCTTCTCGAAATGCTTTATCCTGCCAGCCGCACTTCCTCCTGGTTCTTTTCCCGCGGCACTGGCTGCTTCTCAGGTTTCTCTTTGGAGCACTGTGTCTCTCCAGCCTCCCAACCTTGGAGTACACGAAGACTTAGTCACTGAACCTTGTTTATACTTTCACTCATTCCCTTAACGATCTCAGGCCATCTCACAGCTTTCAATACTATCTGTACATGGAGGCCTCACAATTTTATATCTTTGGGATGGACCGCTACTCTGTAGACTCATTTATCCAACATCTAATATTTCTACTTGACTGCCAAATGAGCATCTTTAATTTGTCCAAAACCAGCCCTTTGCTATCCCCACTCCCGTGACACGTGTACCTGGTGTATCACTCCCGACACAGCACTTCTGTTATGACCTCCTCTCATTTCAGGCCCCAAAGCTTGGGATTGTCCCTAAGTGTGCTTCTCTCCTACCCTTTCTCTATAAATGCACACGGTCTGCCTGATTCCAAATTCAGTCCATTGACAAATCCTATCTTCTGTTCCTTCCAAGTATCAATACATTCAGGATTGGATCACTTCTCACCATTTCTGATGGCACCATCCGAGCCTGTCTGTGACTCTGCAAGCCCCCTAACAGATCTTGCTTTCACCCTTGCCTTCTCTGGAGTCTGTTTTCCACTTAGCAACCAGGGCCATACTTTTCAAATATTTGTTAAGTGGATGCTAACATTGTCCGTTACTATGCCCCTGATGACCTTTTGTCTCACTGGAAGCCAAGTTCTTACAATGATGATGCACAAGGCCCTGTAAGGTCTGTGTTGCCCCAATCTCCTCCCAACCTCCGTCGTTCCTCTCTGTCCTTGCTTCTGTCACCCTGGCTTCCTTGTTATCCTTGACCCTTCAACATTCTCTTCCCTCAGGGTATTTGCTGTTAATTGTCCCCTCTGTATAGAATGACTTCCTTCTCTAAGTCCCTTATATCAGCCTCAAAAGGGCCAGTAACTTGCCCAAGGTCACAAAATCTCCTAAAATAGAGCCACGGTTTAAACTCAGGTCTCCCTGTCTACAACGTGCATGTTCTACCACATCTTTCTATCCTACTGTGATTTGAGAAAGAGAGAGAGCGGTAGACATGAGGTTTTTATTTTGGGCACTGACCAAGGATGACAGTTTTGGAGATCCACCAACCTCAAACTTGTGATGTGCCAGTTAGCTCGAGGCACTTGGTGTCCAGGACGTGGCTTTACCTGCTTCCTTCCTCAGAACCTTCAGCGGCCCTCTGCTGTCACCAGATGATTTCCAAGCTCCTTATTCTGTCATTTAAGATTCTCTTCATGTGACCTCCCCTTATCCAGCCTGCTGTCTTATTATTCAACAACATTCTCGCCATGCTACTCTTGCCATTCTGTCCAGGTATCCTCTTTTGTTGTTGTTCTTAACATCTCTCAGCATACATAATTATAATAAAAAATTGTTTCTTATTATGTGGGAGCTTTTCAGATTTGCTCTCACGACAACTTTCAAATACACAGCGCAGTCTTATCCAGCCGCCCCACTGGACATCACACCCCCAGGACTTACTTTATAACTGGAAGTTTGTAACTTTTGACCCCCCTCACCCATTTCACCACCACCCCCAGCCCCATCTCTGGCAACCACCAATCTGTTCTCTGTATCTATTTGGTTTTTTTTTTAAACAAGTTTATTTTCTTTTTTTTAAATTTTATTTATTTTTGGCTGTGTTGGGTCTTCGTTTCTGTGCGAGGGCTTTCTCTAGTTGCGGTGAGCAGGGGCCACTCTTCATCGCCGTGCACGGGCCTCTCATTGTTGCGGCCTCTCTTGTTGCGGAGCACAGGCTCCAGACACGCAGGCTCAGTAGTGTGGCTCACGGGACTAGTTGCTCCGCGGCATGTGGGACCTTCCCAGACCAGGGCTCGAACCCGTGTCCCCTGCATTGGCAGGCAGATTCTCAACCACTGCGCCACCAGGGAAGCCCTGTGAGTTTGTTTTTGTGTTTCCATCAGATGCCACATGTAAGTGAGATCATATGGTATTTGTCTTTCTCTGACTTATTTCAGTCAGCATAATGCCCTCAGGATCCATCCATGTTGTTGAAAATGGCAAGATTTCTTTCTTTCTTATGGCTAATTAATATTTCATGGCATATGTATACAACATCAATGACCACTTAGGTTGTTTTCACCTTGGCTGTTGTAAATGATGCTGCTGTGAACATGTGTCTTTCCAAGGTAGTGTTTTCATTTCTTCAGAAAGTACCCAGGAGTGGAAGTACTGGATCATTTGGTAGTTCTGTTTTAAATTTTTTGATAAATCTCCATAATGTTTTCCATAGTGGCTGCACCAACAAGGGTTCCCTTTTCTCCACACCCTTCCAGACTTGTTATTTGTTGTCTTTTTAATAACAGCCGTCTGACAGGTGTGAGGTGATTTGCTCAATGTGCTTTTGATTTGCCTTTCCCTGATGGTTAGTGATGTAAGCATGGTTTCATGTATCTGTTAGCCATCTGTATGTTTTCTTTGGAAAAATGTCTATTCAGCTCTTCTGTCCATTTTTTAATTAGATGGTTTGCTTTTTGCTATTGAATTGTATGGGTTCTTTATATAGTTTGGATATTAACCCCTTATCAGATATATGATTTACAAATATTTTCTCCCATTCAGTAGGCTGCCATTTCATTTGGTTGGTGATGTCCTTTGCTGTGCAGAAGCTTTTTATTTTGATGTAGTCCCACTTGTTTATTTTTACTGTTGTTGCCTTTTCTTTGGGTGTGGGATCAAAAAAATCATTGCCAAGACTGATGTCAAGGATCTTACCCCCTATGTTTTCTTCTAAGAGTTTTATGGCTTCACGTCTTGCATTTAAGTCTTTAATCCATTTTGAGTTATTTTTTGTATGTATGGTATAAGATAGTGGTCTAGTTTCATATTTTTGCATGTGGCTGTTCAATTTTCCCAACACCATTTATTGAAGAGTCTCTTCTTTCCCCATTGTATATTCTTGGCTCCTTTGTCATTAATTAATTCGCTATATGTGCATGGGTTTTTTTCTGGGCTCTATGCTGTTCCACTGATCTGTGTGTCTGTTTTTATGCCAATATCATACTGTTTTGATTACTGTAGCTTTTGAGTCTAGTTTGAAATCAGGGAGCATGATGCCTCCAGCTTTGTTCTTTCTCAAGATTGCTCTGGCTATTTGAGGTCTTTCTTGATGGTTCCGTACAAATTTTAGGATTGTTTTCATTCTGTGAAAAATGCCATTGGAATTTTGATAGGGATTGCATTGAATCTGTAGATTTCGGATAGTATAGTCATTTGAACAGTGTTAATTCTTCAAATCCATGAACATAGGAATATCTTTCCATTTATTTGTGTCTTCTTCAATTTCTTTCAACAGTGTTTTATAGTTTTCAGTGTACAAGCCTGTCACCTCCTTGGTTAAATTTATTCCTAGGTATTTTAGTCTTTTTGATGTGGTAAGAATCTTTCCGGTAGTTTGTTATTAGTGCACAGAAATGCAGCAGACTTTTGGACATTGATCTTATATCCTGCAACTTCATTGAATTTGTTTATTGTTCTAACAGTGCTTTGGTGGTGTCTTTAGGGTTTTCTATATATGTAGCATCATGTCATCTGCAAATAGTGACAGTTTTTACTTCTTACTTTCCAATTTAGATGGCTTTTCTTTCTTTTTCTTGCCTAATTGTTGTGGCTAAGATTTTCAAGATTATGTTGAATAAAAGTAATGAGAGTGGGCATCCTTATCTTGTTCCTGACCATGTATCCTCTTATTAACTTTCATATATGTTGTTTTCTCACTAACTCAAATCTTTCACTGATTTCTAGTACTTTATTCCCTGATGACTTTTTCCTCTATGTATATTCCCTTAGCAAATTTGAATGCAGCATACGAGACATCTCGTATCTACCTGTTAACTCCATTTCTTTGCTCGCATCATTTTATTTACTATGGAAATATTCTGACCAGATAACAAATTCTTTGAA
Source organism: Aethalodelphis obliquidens (assembly GCF_003676395.1). Classification (NCBI taxonomy): domain Eukaryota; kingdom Metazoa; phylum Chordata; class Mammalia; order Artiodactyla; family Delphinidae; genus Aethalodelphis; species Aethalodelphis obliquidens. Next base: position 1,217,647 of record NW_020837968.1, read on the forward strand.
TGTAAGGAACATATCTGTTTTGACCTCCTACAAGGTGTACACTAAATGATGAATGAATGACACAGTAAATGAATGAATGAGCAAATAAACCACTGATGTGTTGACACTTGAACCTGCAGTTTGTTTGAGGTGGCCGCCTAGCTGAGCTGAGCCTCTTTGCAAGGTTTAAAGAGAATTGCACACACTGGATATCTGATTTATGAGCATGGTAACTCACTAAGAGTGTCTGCCTTCTTTCTATTCTGACAAACCCAGGAGAGCAGAAAAACAAGTCAGTTTTTCAAGATGCATTTATTCAACCTTGATAAGGTACCTACTATGTCCTATGCATTGTTCTAGGCTCTGTGGCTACAAGGAGAAAAGGTATCATTCCTGTCCTCAAGTTGTTCCCAGTCCTTTGAGTTATGCACAGGGAATCACGAAAGCACAGAAGTGGGGGCACTTTACTTGGCTTTACGTGACTGACAAGAAGCTGTGAGACCTGTCCAAAGAAGGTTCCCACAGAATAAAATGGTTCTAGGCGGAGGGGCCAGCTTTTGCAAGCCTTCAGAATGAGGAACTTTTCCTCATATTTTTATTTTTAAATATGTTACAGTGCAAAGACCCTTATAACCTAATAACTATTATGTAACAATTTGGTCATACTCCTTATTTTGACAATTGGAGTAGATTTTCAACTCTTCTAAATCAAAGCTGAGCAAACTTTTTCTCTAAAGGTCCAGATAGTAAATATTTAGGTTTTGCAGGACATACGATCTCTGTTACAGCTGCTGAGCTCTGCCATTGTGGAAGGGAAAACAGCCATGGACAATGTGTAAATGAACAGGTGTGACTGTTTCATACCATCTGCATGTGTCATGAAATATAATTGTTTGGAGGGTTTGTTTTTTTTTTTTCCAACTAGTATTTATAAATGTGAAAATTCTTCTTAGCTTGCAGACTGTACACAAACAGCCATGGGCTGGATTCTGCCCTGGGCCTTAGCTTTCCCTCCTCTGTCTTTATTGGCTTCTTGTTTGCATTGAGCAGCAGCATGAGCTGGTGTGAAACCTGCCTTTGAGGGAGTGAACTGCGTCCGGACAGGTTACTTGTAGGGACCACCCACTGTCTCCCTCATCACCGGGGTGAGGCACGGGGACCCATCAGGGCTCTCATTCTCCATCACTTGCCTAGTCAGTTGACATTAAGCCTTGTTAGTTCTGCTGTGAAAACAACTCTTCTCTAATCTGTCTCCACTGCTTCCGTGTTCCTTTAAGTTCTCATCATAGCTAACTTAGGCCCCTGGGATAGCTTCCTTTTGGCTTCCATCTCTACTCTTGACTCCTTTCAGTCCATTGTCCATTCTGTCTTCTGAAATATATATGATGGTGTTACTGCCTGGACTTTAATCCTTCACTGGCCCACCAGGTACTTCTAACTGAATAATAGTACAGGCTCTGGAGCTATACTGTCCAGCTCTGCCACCTACTAGCATGCGTGACTTTGACCAAGTGGCTTAGTTGCTCTAAGCTCCAGTATCCTGATTCCATAAAATGTAGAGAATAAAAGCGCACTTCTCATAGGTTTCTGGTGATGACTGCATGAGGTAACCTAAATTATAAGACTCTGATAGTGCCTGGCACAAAGTATTCGACTGTTAGCTGTCACTGTTATTTTTCATAGTATTGAATTCTTTTCTACCTCTTCCAACCTCTTTTTTGTCTTGTTTTTCTTATCTGTGTTCTTGGCTCCGGGCACTTTGCAGTTCAGTGGAAGGCCCCGTTCCTGGTGTGTCACGTCCACTGCAGGGTCAGCTCAGGGTCACCCCTGCCAGGAGGCTGTCCCGCCGTTTAGGTGACTTAGCTCTCCCTCCCCTTGTCCCATGACTCCTCATGTGTACTTCTCCTTATGCAGTGTATTGTGATTCTTTCTACACTTCTGTGCTAGACCGAGAGCTTCCTGAGGGCCGGGACCACGTCCTTCCATTCTGCGTTCTCAGCACCTAGCACGGAGTCTGCTGTATATACACACACAGTGAACTGGTTGAATCTGAACCCTAGCTCCTGTAGACACAAAATGTATTGTAGTTTCTGGTCTGTAACTTCAGACATAAGTTTTATTACCCGAGTTCATACCCTGGCACATAGTGTTTATTCAGCATTTTCTAAACGGATATGATTTTGGAGAGCCCAAATCTTAACTTGACAGCAGTTCGTTCACAGAATTTATTTCATTTTTTTAATGCTATTATTCTGTTTTCTCATATATTTTAGAGTCTTTAGGACACAGAACTCCTAATTTTAAAAAAAACAAAAAGACAAAACCCATTGTTCCTGTGGCACAATCTAATTTGACCTTCATAAAACCACTAAAAACAGGCAAGTGTTTAATATCTTTAAAGTCTATGAAAAACTGACATGGAATGAAGCATTAATTGCATTTCAAATGGAAATGAATTGATACTTTTTTGTCAAATAAAGGCTTTGAAAAATTGTTAAAGTGTGTATTCAAATAACAGGATATTTTCTCAGAGTTCAATGAAATTGACCCACCTTACTTGGGATTTTTAAAAAACCAGGAGGTACGGCCATACTTTTTCTCTTTTACTTTGACTACATTTTATACTCAAAATGCTTTCAACTATTTCTAGGAAGTAGTGAAAAAGCAAACATTGTTCAGTGTTTTAAAGGTGGTTTTGCTGGTAAAAATGGTCTTTTGCTATAGATTGTATAATAATTTAAAGGAAAATTTCTTATGCCATAACCTAATTGTATTCTTAGGTATTCCTAGACACCCAATGCCATTTGCTGCAAAAAACATGTTTTATGATGAACGCTGGAAGGAAAAGCAGGAACAGGGCTTTACTTGGTGGCTAAATTTTATATTAACTCCTGATGACTTCACTGTAAAAACAAATATTTCTGAAGGTAAACATTTAGTTAATGTTTAAATTAAATAATACTTTTGTTTTAACAGGTAGTTTTTAAAAATATTTATTTTTATTTTAATATATATTTCTTAATTAATTTATTTATTTTATATTTATTTTTGGCCGTGTTGGGTCTTTGTTGCTACATGTGGGCTTTCTCTAGTTGTGGCGAGCGGGGGCTACTCTTCGTTGCAGTGCGTGGGCTTCTCATTGTGGTGGCTTTTCTTGTTGCGGAGCGCTGGCTCTAGGCACGCAGGCTTCAGTAGTTGCAGCACGTGGGCTCAGTAGCTGTGGCTCGTGGGCTCTAGAGTGCAGGCTCAGTAGTTGTGGCCCACGGGCTTAGTTGCTCTGCGGCATGTGGGATCTTCCCGGACCAGGGCTCGAACCCGTGTCCCTGCATTGGCAGGCGGATTCTTAACCACCGTGCCACCAGGGAAGTCCCTTAACAGGTAGTTTTTTAACGTGATTTTTCATTCTTTAGTTATACATGTTTATTATATTGTAGTTAATGGCATGGCTCGCTAGATCATTAACACAAATACTCAAGATTGTGCGGGTGAGAATTTTGTGCTGAAAGTTCCGAACTTTACTTTTTCTTTTTGCTTTATCTTCCTGCTCCTCAGCCAGTTCGATTTCTAGCCTTTACAGTGAATGGGTTTTACTTTAGTATAGATTCAGTCTGCACTAACAGTGAGACATGGCTGCCTAGAAATCCAGTTCAGTCTTAGCTGCATTAATAAAGTGTAATGTCCTGGTGAATCAATTTAAGTCTTATGTGGCCTGATTAGGGATGTTGTCTCCACTGTACCTTAGTTTAAGAAGTTTGTAGACAAGTATATAATTATGAGGGCTCTGAAAACCAGTTGATATGGGGAATTTTAAAAATATTTCAGTGTTTGTTCTGGAAAAGAGAGAAACTCAAGTATAGAACAGGATGGAAACATGATATCCTTCAAATATTTAAAGAGTTTTCTCCTGAGAGAAGGAAGCTTCACTTGGGCTGCTCTCCCATGGAAGTTGGTATAGGGATCAGTTCTACTCAAGTTAAGGAAAAACCCTTTAAAATATTTAACTTGCCAAAGCAACACCCAGGCTGACTTTAGGGAGATGCTTTCTCCATTGCTGCAGTGTTCCAGCAGACACTGGTCTGTAAGTGTCAGAGAAGTGTGTATGGGAATTTTACATTAAAAGTCCCTTTGATTAGATGATCTCTGAGGTACTTTATTTTCCAAAAGTAAACAAAGCATGATTTTTAGTTCTCTTTTTGAGAGAAAAAGTGTTTTATAAAAATTCAAATTGCATTTCAAAATTTAACTGATTTTAACAAATCACATTCTTTAGCAGCTTAGCTTTCTAATTTATAAAGAGGGTGGAAAGCAGCGAAACCAGTCAGGGAGGCTCTCCCATTAGTCTGGGTTAGAGGTGATCATGTTGGAACCTGGACAATAGTGGTTGTGAGAAATGGTTAGACTTGGGGTACAGTTTGAAGGCAAGAGCCAAGATGTTGCAATGATAGCATGGCCTAAGGTTCTGAGTGAATGGCGACACCTTTATTTTGAGGTGGGAAAGAGAAGAAGCAGGCTGGAAGGGGCGGGGAATAGGTTCTGTCTTGGCCATCGTCAGTTGCATTTATTGCAGGGTTTTAAAATGTATATAAATATTGTTTAACCAAAAACATTCTTTCTTTCGTTTTTACCCAGTAAATGCTTCCACTCTTCTTTTGGGACTGGAGAGTCAACATAAAATAAGTGTCCCGAGAGCTCCTACCAAGGATGAAGTGTCTCTCAGAGCTTATACCGCTCGCTGCAGTTTGAATAGATTACGTCGTGCTGCGTGTCGCTTATTTACTTCTGAAAAAATGGTTAAAGCTATGAAAAAGCTTGAAATTGAAATTGAAGCTAGGCGGTTAATTGTTCGAAAAGACAGACACCTCTGGAAAGATGTGGGTAAGAAGATTATAGAAATCTTGAGATTAATTGTTTAAAAACACTCTAGAAATTTTTTATTTCAGAGTCAAATATACGTACATGGTTTCACTTTGTGGCCTAAACTTTCACAAACTTAAATGTGATCATGTATGTATATTAAAGAGTGGAAGTATACTTTAACTTATTTCATATATGTGATTTTCCATTTTGGCCACTGAATTCTCTCCATGAAATTTTATTTACTGTCTCTATTTGATTAGTGATCTGAGCTTACTTGCTTTTCACATGTATTTCAGGAGAACGACAGAAAGTCTTGAATTGGCTGTTGTCATATAATCCTTTGTGGCTACGAATCGGCCTAGAGGTAAGTACACCTTTCAGTTTTTGAAAAAAGGAACATCTTTTTATTATATACTTTTAATAGACTCTTTAATAAAATGATGGTTTCACTTATAAAGTCATTTGGTTAGCTTAATTGATCTTTCAGTATGAAATTTAAGGTCCCTTAATAAATGCTCATTAGGTTAATAGACCCCATCATTATATATTATTGCCATTTTGTTATACAGCAATTTTCCTGTTAGTTTCTTAAATATATACAATATATAATTTGGTACCAGATGTAATAACAAGTATAGTTAGCTCCTTTCTGAGCATTTACCAATGACAATGCCAGGGTGTTGTAAATACATTTCCATATTTAAATCTCTATAAAACCCAGTGAGGTATGTATTATTATTTCAACTTCACTGACAAAACAGAAGCTCAGATGCTAAGTGACTCGCTGAATGCCAATGACTGGTCGGGACTGGAATCTACACCAGTCTGATGCCTTTGGAACCATTTTGATGGAACACCTCTCATGGAAACGTCATCGGAATTTGAGTTTTTTACATGGGGCCTGGTTCAATAATATTTAGAATGTTAAAACTAACTGAATTAGAAAGCCACTAGGAGTTGACTCTTAAAAATATTCTTTTATTACAATCCTCAGTGTTTCCATTTCCTTCAGTCTTTTACTGGTGTACTCATATTTTGTTCAGGCTTTTTGCTTTTGTCATGTGGGATATCTCATTCTTGCTTCAATTACTTCTAGGCTTTTGAATTAAAAAACTTTGGTACTGAAAGGAATCTTTACAATAATCTGGCTATTTATCAAGGAATTGAGGCAATGAATAAGAAGCCTACTCTGGTCACTCAGCTCGATAGTGTCCTTGCTAAGACTTCTTACTTTAATTCTTATTTCAATTGATTTGAAATTCAATTCAATTTCTTATTTCTTTCAGTGAAAGATTAATTAGAAAATTATATATCACCTGGCTGTGCTTTCACATGTCAAATAGTTCCAGAACCTCAATTAAAGTAGAACCTGTCTATTTGGGGCATAGCTTTTTTGTGGCAGAAGTAAAACATAGGAGAGTTCGGTGGAAACATGCAATGCCTTTGAAAACTTCTGCTTACATGTAGTGTGCATCACTACCAACCGTATTTCTGGCCAAAGTGCATTATCTGTCCAGACACAAATGAGGCAGAAATATTTGTTCTCTTGCAAGAGACACAGCAAGTCTATGCCATTTATTGGGAATAAGACCTTTTTTTTTTTTTTTTTTAATTTATTTTTGGTTATGTTGGGTCTTTGTTTCCGTGCCAGGGCTTTCTCTAGTTGCGGCGAGCGGGGGCCACTCTTCATCACGGTGCGCGGGCCTCTCACTATCGCGGCCTCTCTTGTTGCAGAGCACAGGCTCCAAACCCGCAGGCTCAGTAGTTGTGGCTCACGGGCCTAGTTGCTCCACGGCATGTGGGATCTTCCCAAACCAGGGCTCGAACCCGTGTCCCCTGCGTTGGCAGGCGGATTCTCAACCACTGCGCCACCAGGGAAGCTCGGGAATAAGACCTTTTAAAGGGAAGGAAGGGATGAATAATTGTGGACAAAACATTCTACTTTACACCACACCTTAGGGTTCTGCTAGTGGGTGTGACCTTTGAGGATCTTAAAAAAGCATCACAGGCCAAAAAAAAAAAAAAGTAAATAAAGATAAAATTTCTGTATTTTGGCAGATATTAATACTTTCCCATGCTTTTGTCTAGTTTTGTCAGTGTAAGATTATAAAATATAATTTGATATATTTTTAGTTTTTTCTGATTACTTTAAAAATCGTTAATACTAATCATATTGATGTTAAATTAGTGACATATTTTAGTCATTGATTATATACAGATCTGAGCGTCCCAGATAGTTTAGAACCATGGTTTACAGATGGTTTTCCATTTGTTAACTATTCGAAAGTTTAGAATTATTTACGTGTCTGTTGTACCTTCATGATATATTCTGTGGGACAGTTATAATTAAATTTGAGCAACAGGCCTACATTTGATAGTTCTTAAAGGAAAAAATTAAAATGTAAATATTACTTGTCACATGATTTTTAAGAATTTGTCTTAGTCATGAGCTTTCGTCTCTTTTTCATTGTGAAATATACTATATGCACTAAAAATTGCACAAAACGTATATGTTCAGTCCAAAGAGTTGTAGCAAATATTCCTATTATTCCCATGCTATCTAGGACGTAGAACAGCGCCAGTTCCTTAGACCGTCATTGTCTGTCTTTCCCCTTTTGCATCCCACTGCCCCTTAGAGATGACACAGTCCCAACTCTAGCATGAATTTCTTTTTAGACAATATATGGAGAACTCATCCCTTTGGAAGACAACAGTGACGTCACAGGGTTGGCAATGTTTATTCTGAATCGCTTGCTTTGGAATCCTGATATTGCAGCCGAGTACCGGCACCCGACCGTTCCTCATCTATATGGAGATGGTAAGTGGTTCTGCCTCAACTGCAGATATATCTGTATGTCTATATATTATGTACATACCACATCTTCTTTACCCATTCTTATGTTGATGGACTCTTAGGTTGTTGCTTCCATCTCTTGTAAATGATGCTGCTATGAACATTGGGGTGCATGTATTTTTTTGAATTAGCCTTTTTGTTTTCTTTGGATGTATACCCAGCAGTGGAGTTGCTGGATCACATGTAGTTCTAGTCTTAGTTTTTTGAGGCACCTCCATGCTGTTTTCCATAGTGGCTGCACCAATTTACGTTCCCCCTGCCAAAACAAAGCAACCAACCCAGCCAGAAAAAAAGGTAAATATAAGAAGTTTTATAATCTTATAAAGAATTCCAAGATAATTTGACTTTAAAATATAAAACACATCTCAAGAATCCTTAGTAGGGATATATAGACTAAAAGCACAACAGAATAAATAAATATAGAAAAATAGATTCAGAACCAAAAAAAAAAAAAACTTGGGCACAGGTTAACTTGCTAGGCTTTTTTGTATTTTATTTCAGGTCATGAAGAAGCTTTGTCTAAGTTTACATTGAAAAAGCTATTGCTGCTGGTTTGTTTCCTTGATTATGCTAAAATCTCCAGACTTATTGATCACGATCCTTGCCTCTTCTGTAAAGATGCTGAGTTCAAGGTATAGTTTTCAGTTTATATTTGGTTTATATTTCACAGTTAAGACTTTTGCCTGTTTTTATTGTATATTTCCTCCTTAGAAAACGTGAGTTTCCCAAAGAACAGGACTCTGGAGTAGAATAAGAACGCCTACCCAGTAGTTCTAACCCTGCCTAACTTTTTATTGGTTGACATTTCACCAGCATATCACCCTGTTCTTAACTTTGATTTGAGAATGAATGTCACTATGCTTCTGAGGAATTAATTTGGGAGAAAATTTCTTTCCTAATTTAGTATGTTATCAAATTAATGCTAATTTTTAGAGTGTATTATTAATTATGAGCACTTTCTTTAAAGGTCTTAAATTGGAAATATATGAGTTTCGCATTGTTACTACAGGATATGAAACTGACCGTCTTTTTATACTACTATTAATTTTATTTCTATATGCACAGAATGATTTGAAGAATTTGTTTTCATTGTAAATAAAGTTATAATTCTAGAATATAATAGCTGCCACTTGTTTTTCCATAGGCTAGTAAAGAAATTCTTCTGGCTTTTTCACGAAACTTCCTAGGTGGTGAAGGTGACCTTTCCCGTCACCTGAGCTTCCTGGGATTACCTGTGAACCATGTTCAGACACCTTTTGATGAATTTGATTTTGCTGTTACAAATCTTGCTGTAGACTTGCAGTGTGGGGTGCGTCTTGTGTAAGTATAAGAAATGGAATTATTTTGCTCACTAGAATAGACTAAAATTTTCTGGAAAACACTTTTTTCTATACATACACAATCTTTCTTGCTCCTTTACGTAACGGGATAAATCTAGGGTTTAAAAGAGTTGGGATAAGTTTGGGAAAATGGTGTCAATTTTAGGCCCAGAAACCTTGTCTCCTATCCACATTTTTTTCTCCCTGCTGGCATGTGACAGTGTCTGAGTAGGAACCACTGATACCCCAGAAAAGGAGTTGGGGAATGCATGGAACTAATTAAATTAGCAGACATTTAAATAATGCTTTACGTCTGCAGTGGGTTCATGAGTGCATCATTTGAGACCAGTTTTAGTCGTGTTAACCGTGTTTTACACGTGAGGACACGTGAGATGAAGACGTAAAGTGGCTTGCCCAGGTTTTATACAGTGGTGGTGGACATCAGCTCCGGATGTCTGGCTTCAGATCCCACGCTGTTTCCTCAGTAACAAACTGGAATCCTCAACATTGGCTTTGGTGTGACAACAGTTACCAGTGCCTGCTCTGGAAGGAGTGGCCTTTACACTGTGCCTTGGTTGGCTTCTTTAGGACAGGTGGATTGAAGACATCCGTCTTGTTTCTAGGAAACTCTCTAATTTATATTACGTTTGACATTTGTGAGGAAGGGATCCCTATATCTCTGTGAATCCCCAGTTCTTCAAAAACAGCATGCATGTCCCTTGTTGCCTTCTAAATTAAGTCTCCATGAACTTTCTTTTCTTTTCTGATCATATATTCTCATGGCAAGGTAACAGTCTTTTGAACTTTACTGTAGCTTCCTCTCACTTGAGTAATTTCCATATAGGCCAGAGCGTTTGCTGATAATGTTTTCCATGTTATTTTTATATTTAATTTTTCATTTCATAAATCCAAGCCACCACATCTGTTTTCTGGCCAGTAGGAATTCACGATTTTAGACTTTTTCCACTGTCCAGGAGGAGCAGTGATTGGCTTTATGTTCAGTGCTATTTTTGACAATGAAGGACATTTTTGTGCTTTTATAGGAGTTACTGAGGATTTCCCAGTGTTGGGTGTTGATGCTTTGTCATTGGTCAGGAACTCTTGCTAGTTAAGAGACTCGATCTTGCATACCAAGTTTCTGTTTTCTTCAGTGTCAGCAAAATGGCCATAGGTCTTCAAGGTCATTTGAGGATACTTGGGAACGGTTAATCCACTGGTGCTGTAGGTGGCAGTCAGTCTAGTGTTGCAGAAACGCTTCAGACGTTGACTGAGTGGTTGGCCTACAATGATCGTACATTGCTTCCTAACCTTTAGAAATACGGTTCTGTAAACAATTCTGCGAAATTTTAACTATATATGGTAATCAGTTGGGGCTTGATTTTTCTGTGGAAACAGGGATCTTTGTCTAGTGTAAAACACTACATGATACTAAGAGTTTGATTTAAACTGTGGTATAAATGACTTCTTAAGGTAGGCACTCAAGCATTTTTATCTTATCTGGTATAGGTATAAGAGCATGGCTTTGGAAACTGTAAAACTGGGTTTTAGCTCTGATACAGCTAGTCCTGTCATTACTAGCTGTATGATCACAGGCAATTTACTTTACTTTTCTGGGCTTTGGTTTCTTCTGCCAAAAATGGGACAATAATGCCTGATTGTGGGATTTGCCATGGGGACTAAAATAAAAGAAAGCACTTACTTGAGTGTAGAATACAGTAGCCCTTCAATAAATGTCCATTTTCCTTTCCTTTCCCTATAGAACCTTGTTGTTCTGTTCCTGTGTGCATTTGTGTGTGTGCATCTTATTTTTCATTCTTACATTCTGTTCACAGACCTTAACCCCCCGACTTAAATGAGAAATAACTCTATTTGCTAACTATGGAGCAACAGAGTTTTGAGATAGTATTTTGGGGTCTTTCTAACCTAAAACCCTTTAAATCGGGAAGATTGATGTGGGTGATTACTTTATTTAAATGAAGTTCATTTTTCATGTATGTTTTTATCTAACAATTTCATCTGAAAATTCCTCTATTGTTAGGCGAACCATGGAACTTCTCACACGAAACTGGAATCTCTCAAAGAAACTCAGGATTCCTGCAATAAGTCGTCTTCAAAAGATGCACAATGTTGACATTGTTCTTGAAGTTCTTAAATCACGAGGAATTCAGTTGAATGATGAGCATGGTAAAAATTGAGTAACTATAAGACTTTTCTTCTCACTAAAAATTGATGTGTACATACACTGTGCTAACGGACTCTCTTTCCATTTGCAGGAAATACAATCCTCTCTAAGGATATTGTGGATAGGCACAAAGAAAAAACTCTGGCTTTGCTTTGGAAGATAGTATTGGCTTTTCAGGTATTGTACATTTGGTACCTTTTGTACTTTTCATAAATTTTCAATATTGATTTATAAAAGCATTTTGCGTCAAATAAAGACTAACAGTAGTAGTTATTACTAACTAGACTTTCTTCTGTCCCAGGAACTGTGGTAACTGCTTTAAGTATATTCCAGTCTAATCTTCTCAATGCCCCTATAAGGTAGCTAATTGTCATTACTTCATAGGGAAAGGAGGAGACTGGAGTTAGGGTTCAGCATTGAACAGAAGCAGAGAGGAGATTAGAACCCAGGCTTGCGTGGCCGCAGATCCCATGCACTTAACCACTTACACATTCCATCACTTCCACGTAGATTGTATTTGCCTTAAAAAAAAATCATGATAATAGAAGACTTTAGCTTCTGTGGGTCAAAAATATAATATACGAAAAATATAAAGATATGTGTCCTCTTTTCGTATTTCAGGTGGATATTTCCCTTAATTTAGATCAGTTAAAGGAAGAAATTGACTTTTTAAAGCACACACAGAGTATGAAGAGAACAATGTCTGCACTGTCATGCCATTCTGATGCTGTTATCAGTAAGAAAAAAGACAAAAGGCATAGTGGTCACTTTGAACAATATAGTGAAAGCGTAAAGCTACTGATGGATTGGGTAAATGCTGTCTGTGACTTCTATAATAAAAAAGTAAGTTCTTTGTTTTAGCCCAGTTTCTTTAAATAAATTTTGGTTAAAGTCAAACTTAGCATGTGAAATATTTTCTTTAATTTCTTAAATAATTTAGTTGATATGTATAAGCAAACTTTTCCTCTAATGAGTAAGGGTACTGTCACATACCTAGTGTCATCTAATCTGTCACCAATTGTATAATGCACGATTACTTTATATATCACCAAGAAAAAAAAAATATCCTAGTTGGGAGTCTTAATAGGAGATACTTGCATTGAACTGTGGACCAAAGGATCACACCCTCATTACAAGAGGGAATGCAAATAAAACACAGAGGGACGTTAGAGAGGAGGAGATGAGTCTAAGCTGTGTCTTTTATAATCATTTGTTAGATCGATCCTGTATTTCTGTATGAAATGTACGTTTAAGTATAAATACATGAAAATAAATGGTCCTGACACACATGAATAAAATATCTGGTAAGGAATATAAAACAGAAAAACCATCAAATATATGGGTAATCATCTATGTTTTAATTAAGTACTAGAGAGCCCTGAAGACCCTAGTGCTGAGGCTCTAGGGGAGAATGTGTCCCATGCCTTTCTCTTAACTTCCGGTCCTGCTGGCAACCCTTGGCCTTCCTTGCTGTGTAGACACATCACTCCCATCACTGCCCATCTTCACACGGCATTTTCCCTGTGTGTCTGTCTCTGCGTCTCTCCTTTTCTTATAAAGACACCAGTCACGTCTGATTAAGAACTCGTCTTACTCCAGTGTGATCTCACCTTAACTAGTTAAACCTGCAGTGACCCTGTATCCAAATAAGGTCACATCCGGAGATTCTGGGAAGGACATGAATTTTTGATGAACACTGTCCAACCCAGAACAACAATATGACTGATATTTTATAGGTGAGGATTTGGCCGTGCATATGGTATTATACTAGACGCTACTAGAAATTAACGTGATAGTCAGCTATTCAAAGGAAATATGGACTAGAAAACCATTAGAATCTATATTCCTATCTAAATACAGTTCATTCTTTTTCTGATATTTCCAATCAGGTGGAGAATTTTACAGTGTCTTTCTCAGATGGCCGGGTGTTATGTTACCTGATCCACCACTACCATCCTTGCTATGTGCCTTTTGCTGCCATATGTCAGCGTACCACCCAAACCGTAGAGTGTACGCAAACTGGTTCTGTGGTGTTAAACTCATCGTCTGAATCTGATGAAAGTTCCCTGGATTTGTCTCTTAAAGCACTTGATCAGGGTTAGTCCCTTTTGGTTGGTTAACTTTTCCAGTTTTTTCATTGGCCTGTCTGATTTCTGGCAAGAGCAGTCTAATCTGATCTCTCTCTCTTACTTGCATTGCAGAAAATACTTCGGAACTATACAAAGAACTCCTAGAAAACGAAAAGAAGAATTTTCAGTTGGTCAGGTCTGCAGCTAGAGACCTCGGTGGAATACCTGCTATGATCCATCACTCAGATATGTCAAATACAATTCCCGACGAGAAGGTAAGTAAAAGTTTCTTAACCAATAATACCTCTTAATAATCAGAGTCTCAGACGACAGGAAGTTTTATATTCTCTGTCTCATGGAAACTTCTGTTTTCATCTTTTATGTTATCTCTTAGGTGGTTATTACCTATTTGTCATTTCTTTGTGCGAGGCTTTTGGATCTTCGTAAAGAAACGAGAGCCGCTCGACTTATACAAACAACTTGGAGAAAATATAAGCTAAAAAAGGATCTAAAACGCCATCAGGTACTCCTCAAAAATGAAAAAACACTATAACCTAAACTGTAGTTCATAAGATGTCAGCTGATTGATTCTTGATACTGTTCTTACGTTTTACCGAGGTAGGAAATTACTGAGGTAATTTTCATAGTTGTGTGTGTTTCGAGTTGGGGATGAACATTTTCCCCTAACTCCTCATGTTTCCTTCATTCAATATTTCTTCCAGCCTCTGCCCCAAGGGACATGGAGTACCTTAACCACGTTGTAAACTGGTGAAAAGTTAACTGGGGAGGTCTGACTCAGCTCTTCCCTCCTTCCTCCTGGACTCTGACATGCCTCCGGGAAACAGGAGTTTTCCTTTAATTTTTCATGCTGTGCTCTGGAAGACTTGACCTCAACCAGTGCCATTCGGGCCTGGGTGTCGCCTGCCTGATTCTGCAGTTCAATTAGCCAGCTCATTTTGTCTGCCATGAAACTGTCTTCTAGGTTATCCTTTGTTAGTTTAAAAGCAGTGTTTTGGTTTCCATCGTTTTATTTCTCAAAATGTTTAGGACCTGAGCACAGGGAGAAGGATGTTATTTACTGTTTTCCTTTGCAACCCCAGTAGTATGAATTTTGCATTAACATAAAATAAGAGTTTTCTTGAGTTCTGAGAAAAATATCATTTTTAACAATCTGAGAAATGGTCTCCTTGATCAAATTGAAAAAACTATTTTAATCCTTTTATCTCAGTACTCTTTCCACTAATGATGCTGTATTTATTTGGAGAAATCAAAGAAGCAGCCATGCTTAAGAAATTTTATCAGATCTGTTTCAGAAATACATTTCACCCAGGATTGCTCCTCGGTTTTGAATTACAATGCACTTATGATAAAGTTCTTAGTAGCTATAAAGTAGCTAAATTTTGGCGAATCATAAACATACCATGTTTTCTCTCACACCATATCAGACCTGGAAATAACACTAATTGAAATAATCTGCTCTGGCCCCACTAAGTCTTGGTAGTAACTTTTGGGAAGTAGGCAGTGGCTTACACTCGCAAGGGGTGTTCTCTGCTGCCACGTATTCTCTGTGCCTTCTTTCACCCCTTATCTTCCCAGGGTCCGCCTCCTTGCCCACATATCCTTGGAGGATAACTTGCACTTCTGGAGGCTTATTGGAGAATTGTTTTAGCAAAGTTTTCAGGGAGGGCACCCTCCTGGCCAGTCCTCAAATTAGTTCATTAATTCTTTTTATATGGCAATAAATGAGACAGTTAAGATTTTAAGAAACAGGTATCAATTAGGTTTTTTTTTTTTTTTTTTGGTAATGAAATCTTAGTTTTCTGCTCAAGGTAGTCTTGTGTTAATCACACATATCAATTGCAGAAATTTCTTAGCTTTTTCCTCACAAGATCCCTTTTCTTGATTTATTTCCTTTGTCCAAGTATTGGAAATTTCCCTTTTTTTTTGGAAAACCACTGCTTCTCTCCTTTCTCCAGGTGACAATACTCCTTTTCTTATACAATCACACTGAGATCCAAGTATACCTCTTCATTTGCTATTGGGAACATTAAGCAGCAGGTTCCCTTCACATTCCTGTAGAAATATCACAAGCTAGTAAGCACATAAACATTACCTTGAGGTAGCTATTTTCCAGGTTCTATATTTTCCTTTAGTCATTATTGTAATTTAGATAAACTATTTATTGAGAATAGAATGGTTCAAGCTCTTGTTGTGATGGAGAAACATTGGCTAAACAGCCCAAATTCCCTGACGAATGAAGCAGGGTTATCCAAGGGTCCCCGACACATTCTACCTCTTAGTTCTTCCTGAGTGAATAGGCACCAGTTCCAAAGCAAAGTAAATCCTTTACATATACAAAGCAAAATAAAAATAAACCGGTAACACGTTGGCTCAGCCACACGGTAGAATTAAAAATGGTGACATGTGGTCAGTGACTGCGGGTATGGGAACTTTTGCCATTGGTTTATGTAAGTTTTCAAATAGTTGCTAGTTTTTGTAATATATTTGGCTCTTTGAACTTATCTACTTTCCTTCTGTAGCTTTTCTAATGTCACATACAATTGTTCCACATTAGTTTGCTTGAGATTGAGATGATCTACAAGCTGAATTCAGTTTCATTTTACATCAACTTATTGCATCCAAAAATGCCCCTGGTCCTTAGAGCTTTTGACTCAAAAGCTACTTTTGAACTGCATTGTATTCTTTATTAAGCTAATCAGTTGGGTGCTTTTTATTCCCCTGAAATATTTTTCTTTTAAACTGTGGTAAAGAACACATATCATAAAATATACCATCTTAACTGTGTTTTAGGTTATTCCTAGTTTTAAAGTTTACCGAACACTACCATTTGTAGTGTTAAGTATATTTGCATTATTGTGAAACAGATCTCCAGAAATTTTTCAATTTGGAGAACTGCAACTTTGTACTCATTAACCATTCCCCATTTCCTCCCCCACTTATCCCTGGTAACTACCTTTCTACTTCCTATTTTGACTACTTTAGACACCTAATATAAGTGGAATCATACAGTATATTCGTCCCTGTGTGACTGGCTTCTTTCACTTAACATATGCCCTCAAGGTTCACCCATGTTGTAGCCTGCAGCAGAATTTCCTTCATTTTAAAGGCTGCATAGTATTCCATTGTGTGTATATACCACATTTTGTTTATCCATTCAATTTGCATTTGGGTTACTTCCACCTCTGGGCTATTGTGAATAATGCTGCTATGAACAGGAGTGTACAAATCCCTCTTTTTGACCCCGTTTTCAGTTCTTTTGGAGATCTACCTAAAAGTGGTATTGCTGGATCATATGGTAATTCTATTTTTGATTTCTTTTGAAGAACCACTATACTGTTTTCCAATAGTAGTCACTGTGGGTTGCATTTTACAATCCCACCAATAGTGAACAAAGATTCCAGCTACTCCATGATCCCTGCCAGCAGTTGTTGTTTTCTGGTTGTTTGTTTGTAGTAGTTTAGAGATATCACATTGTGATTTTGATATGCATTTCTCTGATGATTAGTGTTGTTGAGCATCTTTTCATATGCTTGTTGGCCATTTGTATGTCATCTTTGGTGAAATATCTTCGTTTGCCCATATTTTAATTGGGTTATTTGATTTTTTATTGTTGAGTTGTAACAATTCTTTATATACTCTAGATACAGGTTCCTTATTAGATATATGATTTGCAAAATTTTTTTTCAGTATGTAGGTTTCCTTTTCACTCTGTTGATTGTGTCCTTTGATGAACAAAATTTTTTGTTTGATGTAATTCCATTTTGTCTAATTTTTGCTTTTGTGCCTGTGCTTTTGGTGTCATATCTCATAAATCATTGCTAAATCCAATGTTATGAAACTTTACCCTATGTTTTCTACTAAGAGTTTTATACCTTTGGGTTGAATGTTTAGGACTTTCATCCAGTTTGTGTTAATAAATGCATAGGGTGTGAGATAAGGGCCCAACTTCACTCTTTGATATGTTGGTATCCAAACACCAGTTTTCACAACACCATTCATTGAAGAGACTGTCCCTTTCCCATTGAGTGATCTCGGCACCCTTGTTAAAGATCAATTACCCAGTTACATGGGGGTTTATTTCTGGGCAGTCTATTCTATTACGTTGTTCTATATATCTGTCTTTATGCTGGTTCCACACTGTTTGATTATTGTAGCTTTGTGATATGTTTTGAAATTGTGGGTGTTGGTGAAGGGGGGTGTGCTTTTAACTTGGATCTTTATAGCCTTAAAGGCCACAGGCTTCACAGGGCACTGACAATGATGTTAGATGGCTTAATCCACTTGTTGGACATAATTCCTCAGCCTAATTTTAGAACTTTCTAGTCTTTCCTCACTCAAGGGTGTGATCCAATATATGGCCCCCACCATTCCTTAGTATATGTTTCAGTCCATTAGTTCCCTTTTTCCTCTGTCAGAATAGCAGTTTGATCCCTTCCCAAGGAAACTGCTAATCTCTGTGTAGAGGCAAACTGCTAATCTCTGTGTAGAGCCCACTCTTGCGTAGTGCGTGGTCCCAGACAGCAATGCAAAGGGTTATCAGACGATCTCTAAGTTGTTCCTTTTCACTAGATGAATAATTTATATTCCAGTTTCTAATTCAGGTGAACTGAAGTGATAGATCTAGCCTTGAAGAGTATAGCAAAATGATTAAGAGCACGAACTCTGAAGCCAGACTACCTATGTCCAATCCTGGCCATCCTCCTGGTGGACTGACTATCTACCTGAGCGCTCAGCCCCAGTTTCCTCATGGCCATGAGAGTAGTGCCTGTTCATCTGTTCTTAACGGTTGTTGTGAGGTTGGATGAATCATTCCTGCAGTGTTTAGAATGGTGCCTGACACCTGGTATTTAATCTTTTATTATTCATACTAATTCACGATTAGAAGTAAGAAGTAGAGATGTGCAGGGCACTGGCCTCTAGCGCTCCCGGGACAGCCAGCTCCTCTCTGGCCACCGACGCTGCAGGACAGTCCTGGCATCAGTTATCACAACCCAGTACTCTGTTCTTTTCAGCCTCTATGGCTTAAAGCCACCATGTATTCTGGGGATAAAGGGGGGTATTTTGCCTTTCCTTTTTTGTGAATTCCTTTCTTCAAATTGTAGCAGAACAGTACCACCTTATACTGTAAAGCATTTGTTTTAGAGTCTCTTTTTTTCTCCTACAATCCATCCCTTTCTCAAAAATCAAACATGAATTCACTGCACCATAATCTGAGACACATACCACATTTAAATTGACTTTATATTGATTACCGATGATCTGTGATAAATCAAACATGTCTGTGATCATTATCTTAGGATGATATTTCCTAGGAATCTTTGTTTTATCATATAAATATATCTGCACATCTATTCAATATGTTCAACAATATATCAGCTATTTCAACATGCCCAGAAGTGATGAGCATATTTTACAATAAGTCTGGGGGACATTTTATTTCCAGGATCGATTTGATTAATATTTAACAGGTGATTTTCTTACAAATAATGGTTTAGGGTCTTAAGTGAGTAAGTGCTTTTTTTTTTTTTTCTAGAAGAGAGACAAAGCTGCAAGAATTATTCAGTCAGCTGTAATCAATTTTCTAACTAAACGACAATTCAAAAAGGAGGTCAACGCAGCATTGGTCATTCAGAAATATTGGCGAAGACTCTTAGCGAAGAGAAAATTATTAATGTTAAAAAAGGAAAAACTAGAAAAAGTTCAAAATAAATCAGCATCTGTTATTCAGGTATAGTATTCGAATTTTTGAATTTAAAAGGGTTTAATGACATTTTTAAGAAAGTAAAATATGATAAAGTTTTAAATTATTATATTTTAGGCTTCTATATTTTATGTAGTACTTAAGCTTAACAAATATTTGATACCTCCCTGCTACATGTAAAACTCTTGGCTGTGTTCAGCATGAGGGTCAAACAAATCGAAACACCTCCTTTGCTCTGAAGGAGGGAACAGTCTAATTCTGTACCCCGTGCTGTCTTCTTTGCTTTACATTAGAGGTCTGCAGTCTTGCACTGTGGGTCATGCTGGCATACTGTACCCTTCTACCTTGTATATCCATAAACCCAGCCACACTCTCTTTTGCATCTTTACTATGAGTCCTGGAAATTTTTCTTTGCGGATAACAGTGTACATCTTCCTCTCCAACCCACTTAGTTGGCAAGTGCTGGAAATACTACTTATCAGTTTATAGAATGCCTATGTAATTTTTCTACTGAGTAAAAAAAAAAAATTAACTTATCTACTTTACTTAATGGACATATTTCTTACATCCAAATGTTAGTCTTTGTTATTACATTCTATTTTAATGACATCAGAGAGGTGTACTATTTAAATTTACCCTATGTAAATGCCATTGAATTTTATCTATTTTATAAACTTGGAGATTTGTTTCTGGCTACTACTACTGAAAGTGAGAGATTCTGATTTAATAAATTCTCTTTCTCTGAACCTTTTTTTTAATGTGGAATATTACACATAAAAAATTGCACAAAACACAAATGTAGAGCCTAATGGTTTTTCACTAAGTGAATACTTACGTAACCACACCCTAGGTCAAGAAATAGAATATTGCTAGCCTCTCAGAAGGCATTTCTCAATCAGTTAATCCCCCAGCCCAGCCGAAGGTAACCATTATTCTAATGTATGCTAATCATGCCTTTTTCCTATACATCTTTCTTAAATGCTCTAATATTGTCTTGCCTGTTTTTTGAATTTTACATAGAGGGGTTCAGACAGTGTGAATTCTTTTATTGAACATGAAATTTGTGGAGATTTATCAGTGTTGTTGAGTGTAACTGTGATTTAACTTTCATTTTATAATATCCTGCAATTTATTTGTCTGTTCTGTTGTTGATGGACATCTGGCTTTCTGGTTTTGAGCTGTTATGACTAAAGCTTTTATGAACGTGCCTTTTGGTATGAAATATATTCACTCTGTTTGGCATATACCTACGAGTACAACTGTCTGTCTTAGAGTATATATATTTCAGTTTTAGTACATACTGCCAAGGACTTTTCTAAGGTGGTTATAGCACCACCAGCTGTTTATAATACTTGGAAGTTATCTCTTTAATTTTAGCCATCCTGGTCACCATTCTGGTCGTTGTGTGGTGGTATCTTAGAATAGATTTAATTTGCATTCCCTTGATAATGAATGACATTGAACACATTTTCATATTGAAAGTCTTCTTTCATGAAGTGTTTCTTCAAGGATCTTTTTTTCCGTTTCTTATTTTGATTGTTTGCTTTCTTGTGGATTTGTAAGAGATCTTTATCTATTCTGGTTATCAGACCTTTGTTGGATATGTGGGTTTTAAATGTCTTCTCCCAGACCGTGGTTTATAGTTTTATGTCTTCAGTGAAAGATCTTAATTTTCTTTTATGGTTAGTGGGTTTTGTTTTTTTTTTTGAACCATTTAAGGAGTGTTTTTTCAACCTAAGGCCTTGAAGATATTCTCCTGTATTATATTCTGAATCCTTTAATGTGTTGTCTTTCACATTTAGATCTCTCTTGAAATTAATTTTTGCATATGATTTGTGTTAGGGACCATTTTTCTTTTTGTATATATGGATAGCCATTGTTTCAGTTACAATTTACTGAAATGACCACACTTGCCTCATTGCTGTGCTATCTTTAATTATTTTTTTATTTTTTTATTTTTTTGGCTGTGTTGGGTCTTCGTTGCTGCGTGCGAGCTTTCTCTTGTTGCAGTGATCGGGGGCTACTCTTTGTTGTGGTGCGCAGGCTTCTCATTGCGTTGGCTTCTCTTGGTGTGGAGCACAGGCTCTAGGCGCGTGGGCTCAGTAGTTGTGGCTCACAGGCTTAGTTGCTCCGCGGCATGTGGGATCTTCCCGGACCAGGACTCGAACCTGTGTCCCCTGCATTGGCAGGCGGATTCTTAACCACTGCCCCACCAGGGAAGCCCTGCTGTGCTATCTTTAGCATACATAAAATATTCTTATATGTGTGGTTCTGTTTCTAGAGTTTTTTCTATTTCATTGTTCTTTTTGTCTACCAGTGAGCCATGTACTCTAGTTTTACAAGAAATCTGGATGTCTGGTAGATAAAACTTTCTTTGTTTTCTTTAAGAAGTTTTTGGCTATTCTAAAGTCCTCTGCATTTTCACACGTTTTGAATCTGAAGTTTAAAAAATATTGGAATTTGATTGAGATTTAATTGAATAGGTCAGTTTAGTTAGAATTGATATCTTTAGCTACTAAACGTGGTATTTATTTCCTATTTATTTAGGCCTTCTTTAAAAGTCTCCTAAAATGGTTTTATGATCTGATGCAAGAGGTCTTAAATATCTTCATTTGTTCCTAGGTATATTATAAATTTTTTTAAATTTAAATTTAATAAATTTTAACTTTACCTTGATTAAAATTAAAATTTTTAAATTAACCCTCAGTAAAATGTCCTTTTCTTTTTTTGGTGTGTGGTTCCACAGATTTAAACACACATACACATGTGTTTAAACACAGTTGTGAAATCATCACCTCTCTCATCACCAATCAGGATACAGAACAGTTCCATCTCCCAGAAGAACTGTTGCATTCTATTTCTTTGCGGTCCTTTCTCCCTCCTCACCCAGCCCCAGGCACCCAAGCTCTGCTCTCTATTCCCATAGTTTTGCCTTTTTGAGAATGTCGCATAAGGGAGCCATGCGGTAGGTAAGTTTTGAGACTGGTTTTTTTCCCTCTCTGCAGGATGCCTTTGAGTCTCATCCAAGTTGTTGCATGTATCAGTGGTTTATTCTCCTTCATTGCTGAATAGTATTCCATTGTATGGATGTACCACAATTTGATTATACATTAATCTGTTGAGAGGTATTTGCATTGTTTCCAGTTTTAGGTGATTTCATTCCATTAGGGTAAACAGCTGGGAATGAGATTGCTGGGTCATTTGGTAAGTGTATGTTTAGCTCCATAAGATATCACCAAACTGTATCTAGAGTGGCTTAACCCACTTTGCTGCCTACCCCCAAAGTGTAAGGATGCTAATTGCTCCATATCCTTAGCAACACGGATTTCCATGTTTTTCAGTCGTTCTGATGGATGTGTAGTGGTGTCTTGGTTTTAGTTTCTATTTTCCTAATGGCTATGTATATGTTTTCAAATGCTTAATTGCCTTTCGATTATCTTCTTTATGAAGTGTCTCTTGAAATCTTTTGCCCATTTTTATAATTGAGAGCTTATCTTATTGAGTTTTGAGACTTTTTCTATATTCTGGGTACAAGTTGTTTGTCAGTGATTTGCAACTATTTTCTCTTAATAGGCCTTTTACAGACAGAGTTTGCTGGTCTTTGATCTTGGTGAATGTTCTGTGTACTTGAAAAGAATGTGTATTCTGTTGTTGGGTGGAGTGTTCTATAAATGTCAATTAGATCTACTTGGGTGACGATATTTAACAGTTCTTTTATATCCTAACTGGTGTTCTGTTTATTTAGTCTTATACCAAGAGAGCAGTATTTAAGTCTCTAACTATAATTGTGGATATATCTTTCTCCCTTTGGTTTTATCCACCTGTATTTTGAAGATGTTTTGTTAGGTGCATACACATTTGGAATTTTTATGTCCTCTTGGTGAGTTGAGTTTTGTTTTTTATCATCATTTTTTATCATTGGTGAGTTGAATTTTTTTAAATCATTTTTTATCATTGTGTAATGTTCCTTTTTTATCCTTCAAAATTTTCTTTGCTCTGAAGTCAACCTTGCATGCTCTTACTATAACCACTCCAGCTTTCACTTGATTATCATTCGCAGGGTATATTTTTTTCCTTTCTTTTACTTATTATTTGCTTACATCATTATATATGGCTTAAAGTCTTGACATATAGTTTTTATGTTTTGAAAATCTCTATCTTTTAATTGATGATTTATACGATTTATATTTCAGATATTTATCAATATGCTTGGATTTGGGTCTATCATTTTATTGTTTCGTTTTCTGAATGTTCACTTTCTTTCATTCTTCTCTTTCCCCTTTCCTGTCTTTTCAATTATTTGAATACATTTTAGTGTTACATTTTAGTTTATCATTTTTCTTTTTAGTTATTATTTTATCCCCTTGTACAGGGGTTTGGTTATTTGGGGTTTGTTTGTTTGGTTGGTTTTTTGCCTTTTTTTGGTTGCTATAGGCATTTCAGTATACAAAACTTTTAATCTACTTAGAATCAATATTTTATCCCTTTAAATGGAATGTAGAAAACTTACCACTATCTAGGTCCCTTTGCTCCCCCCACTTTTATGTTTTAGCGGTCTTATTTATTAAACCTACATACAAATAAAATCACATCAGGCAATGTTATAAGTTTTGCTTTCAATCATAATAAATATTTTAAAGAGTACATGAGAATAATATCCTGTTAATGCAGATACTTTTCATTTCTGTAGCTTTGCTTTCTTTTTTTATAGTACGCTTTTTGCAATTTATGAACATTTTAATTAACTAAAGTCCTTAGTTTCCATAGGTTTCACTCTTTATGTGGTATAGTTGTGCTTTGACAAAAATCCTGCCCTAAAAATCCTTTCTGCTTTACGTATTCATCTCTTATCCCTCTGCAAAATCCTGGGCAGCCATTGATCTTTTTACTGTCTCTATACTTTTGCTTTTTCCAGGATGTCCTATAATTTGAACTCATCAATATGTAGCCTTTTCAGATAGGTTCTCTCACTTCACAATATGCATTTAAGTTTCTTTTATGTCTTTTCCTGCCTTGATAGTTTGCTTCTTTTTATTGCTGAATAACATTCTATCATATTGATGTACCACAGTCGTTTTTATCCTTTCACCTATTGAAGGACGTATTGGTTGCTTTTAATTTGGGGCCATTATGAATAAAGGTGCTATAAACACCTGTGTGCAGGTTTTTCTGTGGACTTGGTTTTCAACTTCTTTGGGTAGGTACCTAGGAATGGGATTGCTTGATCATATGACAAAACTATATTTAGGTTTGTGAGAAACTGCCAAACTGTCTTCCAAAGTGGCTGTACCATTTTGCATTCCCACCAGCAATGAGTGAGAGTTCCTGTTGCTCCACTTCCTGGCCAGCATTTGGTGTTGTCACTGTTTTAGACTTTACCATTAAAAATAGATGTGTATAGGCATCACATTGCTGTTTCAATTTGCAATTCCCTAGTGCATTTGATGTTAAGCATCTTTTCATATGCCATTTACAATCTGTATATCTTCTTTGGTGAAGCATTCAGATATTTTCCCCATTTTAAAATTCTTATTGCCCATTTTTGAATTCTTTATTGTTGAGTTTTAAGGGTTCTTTGTATAACTGGATACAAACCCTTTATCAGATTTATATTTTATAAATATTTCCTCCTAGTTTATGGCTTATCTTTTTGTTCTGTTAACAGTCTTTCACAGGGCAGACTTTTTTTTTTGATTTTAATAAACTCTGACATCAATTTTTTTTCTTTCATGGATTATACTTTTGACATTATATCTAAAAAGCCATTGCCAAACCCAAAGTTACTTAGATATTCTATTGTTATCTCTCAGAAGTTCTATAGTTTTGCATTTTACATTCAGATCTATGATCTATTTGAGTTAATTTTTGTGAAAGGTTAAGAGTTAGTGCTTGACTCACTTTTCTTTCATATGGATGTCTACTTCTTCCAGTACCACTTGTTGACAAAACTATCTTTTTTTTTTTTTTTTTTTTACAGTACGTGGGGCTCTCACTGCTGTGGCCTCTCCCATTGCGGAGCACAGGCTCCGGACGTGCAGGCTCAGCGGCCATGGCTCACAGGCCCAGCCGCTCCGCGGCATGTGGGATCCTCCCGGACCGGGGCACGAACCCGTGTCCCCTGCACTGGCAGGCAGAATCTCAACCACTGCACCACCAGGGAAGCCCGACAAAATTATCTTTTATCCATTCAGTTGTGTTGTTTGTTTATCAAACATCAGTTGACTATGTTGCATGGGTCTATTTCTGGGCTCCTTATTCTGTTCCATTGATCTATTTTTCTATTATTTTGCCAGTATCACACTGTCTCAGTTACTGTGGCTTTATAATAACTTTTGAAGTTGTATGATGTTAGTCCTCCAACTTTGTTTTTCCTCACTATTGTATTTGCTATTCTGGGTATTTTGCGTCACCTTATGTACTTTAGAAGCAGTCTGCCAGTGTTCACAAAGTAACTGGATGAGATTTTGATTGAGACGACATTGAATTGATAGATCCAGGTGGGAAGAACTGGCATCTTAACAAAATCCAGCCTTCCTATCTATGAATGTGATATATCTCTATTTATTTAGATATTCTGCGTTATCTTTCAGCACAGTTTTGTAGTTCTGACAGATCTTGTGCATATTTTGTTAGACATATTCTTAAGTATTTCTCTTTTTTTTGCTAATAATGTTAATGTTTCCATATTCTACAAATTTGCTATAATTGCTTATTCCAGGAGGTTTTTTTGTCATTTCTTTGAATTTTCTACATAAATGATCATGTCATCTATGAACAAAAAAAAGGTTTATTTCTTCTCTGTCTGCATAGCTTTTATGTCCTTTTCTTATTGCATTAGGTAGGACCTCTAGTAGATGCTAAATAGGCTTGGTGAGAGGATACATCCTTGTATTATTCCTGGTCTAAGAGGGAAAGCATTTAGTTTCTCACCGTTAAATCTGATGATAGCTGTAGGTTTGTGTAAATGTTCTTATTATACTGAGGAGGTTCCCCTCTACTCTTAGTTTGTTGAGACATTTCTTTCTCTTTTTTTCCCCAGTCATTTTTTTTCTTTCTTGTTCAGCCTAGAGAATTTGTATTGATCTCCAAGTTCATTGATTCTTCTGTCATCTCCATTCTGCTACTGAGCCATGCCAGTGAGGTTTTTTGTTGCTGTTGTCTTGGTTATTGTGTTTTCAGTTCTAATATTCCCATTTGGTTCTTAGTTGTATCTTTGATGATTTTTTTCTGAGACTTTTAATCCTTCCATTAGTCCCTGCCACATCTCAGCAATATTTGGAGTGTTTTGGACAAAGGAATGGTCTTATTGCGAGAAGAACGTCCAGAGCTTGATAACCAGTAGCCAGGATCCACTTGAGACTTTGTAGCTCGCATGTTGCTGGGATAACTAAGGAGTTAGGGAATGTGGGGTGGTTGGGAAGGAAGCAAGAGGAAAAAGCTTTATTACTTCTCAAGTCTTTCCAGAATCCTACTTTTTAACCATGTATCTATAATTCCTAAATTTTATTCTTAATGAAAATACTGACTCAGAGAGTGCTGTGACTCAGTGATATTTCTCAAAATCCTGTGTTGATGTTACCAGGCCTGTAACACAGGGTCCCTCCTATAAACAGTTTTCAATCATTATAAGATAGCTTAGCAACCTTGACAAAAGGGGAAAATATAAGATCCAGAGATACATTCATAGGAAATTACTTAGAATCAATAGATAGCAGAATATTACTATAGTTTCATTTTAAATCTTCTAATATATCATTCTAATATAGCATAAACTTGTTTATATTTCTTATGTCTCCTGAATACAAATGCCATATAAATATCATTAGTTTGGATTGGCTACAGTTGTATCAACACAGAAACTAAACTAGAAACAAAAGAGATAAGTATCTTCTTTAAAAATATATTGCTTTTAAAATTAATGTCTTTGTTTTTAAGCAAATGTTAGAAACGTTAATACTTTCAAGGGTGTTAAGTATAGAAAGATGTGTCTATTTTACTTTGTGTCCTTTCTTACCTTTTTCAGAGATATTGGAGAAGATATTCCACTAGAAAACAGTTTCTGAAGCTGAAATATTATTCAATCATCCTGCAATCTAGGATAAGAATGATCATTGCTGTTACTTCTTACAAACGATACCTTTGGGCTGCAGTTACAATTCAGAGGCATTGGCGTGCTTGTTTAAGAAGAAAGCAGGATCAACAGAGATATGAAATGCTAAGATCATCAACCCTTATAATCCAGTCTGCGTTCAGAAGATGGAGGCAACGTAAAATGCAGCTACAAACAGAAGCTGCAATAACACTGCAAAGAGCTTTTAGAGAACGGTGTGTCAGGAAACAGGTTAAAGAAGAGAAAGCTGCCATGGTCATACAATCCTGGTACAGGATGCAGAGAGAATTACGGAAATACATTCATATTAGATCTTGCGTTGTCATCATTCAGACAAGATTTCGGTGCTTTCAAGCCCAAAAGTTATATAAAAGGAAAAAAGAGTCTATCCTCTCTCTCCAGAAGTACTACAAAGCATATCTGAAAGGAAAGGTTGAGCGCACCAGCTATTTGCAGAAACGGGCTGCAGCCATCCGACTACAGGCCGCTTTCAGGGGAATGAAAGCTCGTAATTTACGCAAACAGATCACCGCTGCTTGTGTCTTTCAGTCATACTGGAGAATGAGACAGGACAGACTTCGATTTCTAAACCTTAAGAAAAATATTATCAGATTGCAGGCACACATAAGGAAGCATCAACAACTACAGAAATATAAGAAGATGAAGAAAGCTGCCCTTGTAATTCAGATTCATTTTCGAGCTTACATTTCAGCCAAGAAAGTTCTAGCTTCTTACCAGAAGACACGATCTGCTGTCATTGTTCTGCAGTCTGCATTTAGAGGGATGCAGGCCAGGAAAAAGTTTATTCACATCCTCACATCTGTTATAAGGATTCAATCATATTACAGGGCTTATGTTTCCAGAAAAAAATTTCTGAGGCTAAAAAATGCTGCAGTGAAGTTACAGTCCATCGTCAAGATGAAGCAAACTCGTAAACAATATTTACATTTAAGAGCAGCTGCACTAAAGAGAGAAGAACACATGCGAGCATCTTGCATCAAACTACAAGCTTTTGTCAGAGGGTACCTGGTTCGAAAGCAAGTGAGGTTGCAGAGAAAAGCTGCTGTTTCACTACAGTCTCATTTCAGGATGAGAAAGATGCGCCTGTACTACCTGAAAATCTATAAAGCAACTGTTGTCATTCAGAGTTACTATCGTGCATACAAAGCGCAGGTCAATCAGAGGAAGAACTTCTTGCAAGTCAAAAGAGCAGTTATCTGCTTGCAGGCCACTTACAGAGGTTATAAGGTACGCCAGCTAATCAAACAACAATCTACAGCTGCTCTTAAAATTCAAACTGCTTTTAGAGGCTACAGTAAGAGGATGAAATATCGATCTGTGCTTCAGTCTACTCTCAAGATTCAGAGATGGTACAGGACACACAAGACTGCTTCTGACATAAGGACACAATTTTTAAAGACAAGGGCAGCTGTGATTTCTCTACAGTCCGCTTACCGTGGCTGGAAAGTTCGGAAGCAGATCAGAAGGGAACATCAAGCTGCAGTGAAGATTCAGTCTGCTTTCAGAATGGCCAAGGCCCAGAAAGAGTTCGGGTTGTTAAAAACGGCAGCATCCGTCATCCAGCAACATCTGAGAGCGCGGGCTGCAGGGAGGAGGGAACGGATGGAGTACACTGCACTCCGCCTTGCAGCAGTGATGCTCCAGTCCACGTGGAGGGGCAGAGCAGCGAGAAGACAGGTTCAGAAGAAACACAAATGTGCTGTCCTCATACAGTCGTGCTACCGAATGTACGTGCAGCGAAAGAAGTGGAAAATCATGAAAAAAGCGGCTTGTCTGATTCAAATGTACTATCGGGCTTACAGTACTGGGAGAAAACAGCATCATTTGTATTTGAAAACCAAAGCAGCAGTAGTAATCCTACAGTCAGCTTACCGAGGTATGAGAGTGAGGAAAAAAATAAAGGAGCACCACAAGGCGGCAGCCGCTATACAATCTAGTTACAGAGCTTACCAAACCAAAAAGAAGTACGCCACCTACAGAGCGTCAGCTGTTATAATTCAGAGGTGGTATCGAGATATTAAAATTGCAGACCGTCAGCGTAAGGAATATCTTACTTTAAAGAAGGCGGCTGTGAAAATCCAAGCTGTTTATAGAGGTGTTACAGTAAGAAGAGAGACTCAGCACCTGCACGCAGCAGCCACTCTTATTAAAGCCGTGTTTAAAATGCAGCAATCAAGGAGGCGATATCATCAAATGAGAACAGCAGCCGTCATAATTCAGGTAAGGTACAGAGCATATCATCAGGGTAGAACTCAACGTGCAAAGTACCTGACAACTTTGAAAGCTGTTACCATTCTCCAGGCCAGTTTCAGAGGAGGACGAGTTAGACAGACCCTGAGAAGGATGCAGACCGCAGCAACACTCATCCAGTCCCACTACAGAAGACACAGACAACAAGCTTATTTTAATAAGTTGAAGAAGGTGACAAGAATGGTGCAGCAAAAGTACCGGGCAGTGAGGGAAAGGAACATACAATTTCAAAGGTATAACAAACTGAGACATTCCGTAATCTGCATTCAGGCTGCTTTTAGGGGGATGGAAGCTAGAAGACACTTAAAAGTCATGCACTCAGCCGCGGCTATGATTCAGAGGAGATTTAGGACTCTGATGATGAGAAGGAGATTCCTGTCTCTCAGGAATACCGCTGTGTGGATTCAGAGAAAATATCGTGCAAATGTTTGCGCAAAGCATCGCTTACAACAGTTACTACGGTTACAAAAGGCAGCCCTCAAAATCCAGTCCTGGTACAGAGGGTGGGTGGTGAGGAAGAAGGTGCAAGAGATGCACCGGGCTGCTACCGTTCTCCAGGCGGCTTTCAGAAGGCACCGTGCACGTGTGAGATACCAGGCCTGGAGGCACGCCTCGCGGGTCATCCAGCAGCAATACCGGGCAAGCAGGGCCAAACTGCTGCAGAGGCAGCTCTACCTCCAGCAAAGACACTCTGCTGTGGTCCTCCAGGCTGCATTCAGGGGTATGCAAACCAGAAGACAATTGAAAAGGATGCATGCCTCTGCAACCCTGATTCAGAGCAGGTTTAGATCTTTAGTGATGAGGAAAAGGTTCCTTTCCCTCAAGAAAGCAGCCATTTTTGTTCAGAGGAAATATCGAGCCACCATTTGTGCCAAACATCACTTGCACCAATTCTTGGAGTTACAGAAGGCAGTCATTACAATCCAGCCATCTTACCGAAGGCTGATGGCAAAGAAGTTACAGGAGATGCACAGGGCCGCAGCCCTCATCCAGGCAACTTTCAGAATGCACAGAACACACCTTACCTTTCAGACCTGGAAACACGCCTCGATTCTCATTCAGCAACATTACCGAGCATACAGAGCTGCAAAATTGCAAAGAGAGCATTATGTCCAACAAAGGCATTCTGCAGTGGTCATTCAGGCTGCCTATAAGGGGATGAAAGCAAGACAGCTTTTAAGGGAAAAGCACAGAGCTGCTGTCATAATACAAAGCACATACAGAATGTACAGGCAGTATTTTTTCTACCAAAAGCTTCAGTGGGCTACAAAAGTAGTACAAGAAAGATATAGAGCCAATAAAAAGAAAGCTCTTCAACACAATGCACTCAAGAAAGCAGCACCCTGTGTCCAAGCAGACTTTCAGGATATGATTATAAGGAGAGAGATTCAGGAAAAGCAGCATCAGGCTGCCATTACTCTTCAGAAGCATTTTAGAGCCTTTAAAACAAGGAAGCACCATCTCCACTTTAGAGCAAAGGTAGATTTTGTTCAAAGAAGGTACAGAACACTAGTTGCAGTGCAAACCCAGGCAGTCATTTGTATACAGTCTTACTACAGAGGCTTTAAAGCACGAAGGGGTATCCAACTCATGCACCTGGCTGCCACCCGAATTCAGTCATTCTACCGAATGTACAGGGCCAGAGTGGATTATCAGGCAAAGAGAATGGCAACTGTTGTTATACAGAATTATTACAGGTCATACGCCAGAGTACAAATGGAAAGGAAAAAATTTTTAGCCATTCACAAATCTGTAAGACCTATTCAGGCTGCGCTTAGCGGCATGAAACTTAGACAGAAATTTAAAAACATGCCCGAAGAAGAAATGGCAGTCCCTGCTGCCCAAACTGCATTCTGCTGTCACAGAACTGAAACTCAGTATGAAGCTGGCCAAAGCCCAGCACTTACGGTTCAAAGGCGGTGTAAAGCTTCTCTGGTTGGTCCCTTACAGGAAGCAGAGTATCATTCTGAAAGAAAGGCTGCAGTAACAATTCAAAAAGCTTTTCGTAAAATGGTCACAAGAAGATTGGAAAAGCACAAGCGAGCTGCTGTGCGAATTCAGTCCTTCCTTCAGATGGCTGTGTATCGAAGAAGATTCATTCAGCAGAAAAGGGCAGCTATCACTTTACAGCGGTATTTCAGGAAAAGGCAAACCAGAAAACAGTTTTTATTGTATGGAGAAGCAGCAGTCGTTTTACAAAATCACCACAGAGCCTTTTTGTCTGCAAAACATCAAAGAGAAGTTTATTTACAAATAAGAAGCAGTGTTATCGTTATTCAGGCTAGAATGGAAGGATTTATACAGAAACGGAAGTTTCAGAAAATTAAAGATAGCACCATAAAAATCCAGGTATTTATATATTGAAATATAAAGCTTTCATTCTTTCTTTGACCAGTATTTCTTAGAATTTATAAAATGAGCTTAAGCAGGTTGTAAAGGTTAATACTTAGTTTACGTGGCCTTTTCATTTACCTTCCAAAATGGAACATTTTTGAGGTTGGGCAAAGGATACCAAAAATAATTCACCGAAGACAGCACAGAACTGGGATTGTTCTGAGTGTGACACCCTAAGCTTGTTGCAACTATGGTTGCACAGTTAAAAGCAGAGACCTTGGGCTTCCCTGGTGGCGCAGTGGTTGAGAGTCCGCCTGCCGATGCAGGGGACGCGGGTTCGTGCCCCGGTCTGGGAAGATCCCACATGCCGCGGAGCGGCTGGGCCCGTGAGCCATGGCCACCGAGCCTGCGCGTCCAGAGCCTGTGCTCCGCAACGGGAGAGGCCACAACTGTGAGAGGCCCGCGTACCGCAAAAAAAAAAAAAAAAGCAGAGACCTTGAGACCATCAGGTTGCAGCTGGCAGCTGTGAGCAGATATTGTTTTTGAGAACAGCTGGTGGTGTCCTTGAGTCTGATACAGTTCACGTTCTCAGTGATGTAGGAGCATGTCTGAAACCACATCCACAATGGCCACCCGGCTCCACTGTGGATGCCTGAACCACAGTTAATCCATTTTGATTTTTAAATGCATTCTTTTCTTTAATGGTTAAAGCAGATACACAGTATATGTTTAATAGGCCACAAAAGAGGCTGTTCTAGTTAACATAAAGTTCAAATTAAATCCTGTATTAGCCAGAATGACTTGCCCATAACCTCAGTGTATGGAAATTTCTTCATGATAATACAGAACGAGAAATGTATGTTGCTGGGAATGCAGAGAAGAGAAACCTAAGCTAGTCACAGTGATTTAAGTTGAGATGTTAAGCTGAAGGATGAACTGGAAACAGCCAAGTAAAATGTATGCAAGGAGTATTCCAGCTGTAGGAGGTAACACGGAGTTCAAAAATGAGAGAGAACAGGTGTGCAATAAAGGGTGACCGGCGACCAGGATGCGATCCAAGGAGTGAGATGTGGGCAGCTGTGTAAGACAGAAAAAGTTTAGTCTTTATCCTCTGGACTAAAAGAAGTTCTAGAGGAGTTTAAGTAGGAGAAGAGCAGAATCATAGTTTATTTTTTTAAAAATTACTCAGATGGGATTTCCCTGGCAGGCCAGTGGTTAGGACTCAGCCCTTTCATTGCCATGGCCCGGGTTTAATCCCTGGTCACAGAACTAAGATCCCCCAAGCCATGTGGTGCAACCGAAAAAAAAAAAAAAATTACTCAGGCAGGGATGTGGAAGATGGACTGAACTGAATGCTGGGCGGCTAGCCAGGAGACTGCAGGCAGTAGGTCAGGGAAAGTGAACCACCGTTTGACAGCAGGGTTGTCAGGGTCAGTGTGAGTGGAGGATGGGATTGGCCTTGTATAGAGCGTAAACAAGGAGCCAAGCCGTCTTTATGGCTGAGGTGACTCAGTAGATTGTACCCTTCACTGACGTGGGAACAACGGGAGGAGACGGTCTGGAGCCCGATGAGCTCGGCCTGGGGTACGTGAAGCTGACGTGACCACCACGCGTCCAGCTGCTATGTTTGCTGTAATTCGGACAGCAGTACGGATTTTGGAATTTGACTTCTACATTGTTGGCATACAGTGATAACTGAACTTGTGGGAGATAGGGGATCACTTAGGGAGAATGCATGAAGTGGGCAAAAGAAGAGGGCCCAGGACTGGAGCCCTAAAGAGCATCAAAATTCAGGGGTGCTGAGAGGAGAAGCCAACATATGGTATTAAGAGGGAATGAAGAAAGCTAAAGATTGTGGTATGAAGAAACCAAGGGTTGAGGGAGGAAGAAAGGAGCGCCCAAGTTCCAGACGCTGCCAGGAGTCAAGGACTGGTGGGTGTCAAGCGCGTGTGTTAGTTGGGGTTATGTTAGAAAAGCCAAAATAACAATCTTAGGAAAATTCAACTGTTTTTATTTTTTTTTTTTCTTTTTAGTAATTAGTTGTTGTTTTTTGGGGGGTTTTTAAAAATTATTTATTTTTGGCTACATTGGGTCTTTGTTGTTGCACAGGGGCTTTCTCTAGTTGCTGCGAGCAGGGGCCACTCTTCGTTGCGGTGCGCGGGCTTCTCATTGCGCTGGCTTCTCTTGTTGCAGAGCACGGGCTCTAGGCGTGCGGGCTTCAGTAACTGTGGCTCGCGGGCTCAGTAGTTGTGGCTTGTGGGCTCTAGAGCGCAGGCTCAGTAGCTGTGGCACACGGGCTTAGTTGCTCCGTGGCATGTGGGATCTTCCCGGACCAGGGCTCGAACCCATGTCCCCTGCATTGGCAGGCGGATTCTTAACCACTGCGCCACCAGGGAAGCCCTGTTTTTTCTTTTATATAACTAAATTATAAAAGTGCATGTTGCAATCTAGTTTTTAACACATACCAACCAGTGGTCTTAAACTTCAGCACACATTGGAATCACTTTGGAATCTTTAAAAGTACTTGATACCTGGCTTCCACTATGAATACTACTATGTTAGTATTCGGTTTTGTTTACATAAAAACCATATAGAAATACTCTGAGTTAAGGACATCACAAGAGTTCAGTTTGACCATATATATCATTCTCGCCTGTCAACTGAATTTAGAGCCTGATCCCCATGTTAGGTGGAGCTATTGTATTTGCTGTAGGTGTTTTGAAGTCAGATAGACTCAGGTTCAAATCTTGACTCTATCACTTACTGGCTATGTGGTAACAAGTCTCTTGACGTTAATTTCTGTTTTGTATAGAGATCTTAATAATCATCTCACAAGATATTTATAAGGATTAAATAAGATATGTCTGTCACTTATTACCTGTGACATCAACAAGTAATTTTACTGGTGTCAGTTCCTCTGGGCCTTCATTGTTTTCATCTCTAAATTAGAGATAATAGTATTACCTACCTATGTTACTGTAAAGAATTATAGTGCTTAGTATAGCGCTAAGCACTTAAGAAGTTGTAGCTGTTACTTAAGCTTTTAGTCAGCCACAAGGTTGCCAAGGTCGGAAAATCTGGTGGTCCTCAGGTAGATGGATGCCCTCAGGATTCTGCAGCAGGATGGACCCAGAACCCAGGATGTGTCTGCAGTGTGTGGGGAGGGCCGTGGGAAGAATTCCCGTCCCTTCCCTGGAATTGGAGGCATTCATTTCCTTTCGTTCCTTCACATGGACTGAGAAGGTGAGGGCAGTGCACACACCTGGCTTCCCAGGCTTTGCGTGCAGCTTACAATTTAAATACTTTCCAGGGTTGTATTGGGCTTAGCCAGCAGCCAGCCGCAGGGTATGTGCTGAAGCAGGTAGTAGGAGGTCACAGGTCAGCCCGCTGTTCTCAGGGGGCTCATGTGTCCGGAGTGAGCGAGTCCCACAGTGGAGCTGGGGTGTGACTGCATTTCTGCAGTTGATCCTGTCTGCTTGACCTTATATTAACTGTTATCAATACTGAGTCTTCCAGTTTACAAAAAAATAATTAGACATCTCATTGCATATTTGTTATGTTTATATGTTTAATAGACTGCGTGGAGGAGACATAAAGCCAGGAAATATTTACGTGAAGTGAAAGCTGCCTGCAAGATTCAAGCCTGGTACAGGTGTTGGAAAGCACGTAAAGAGTATCTGGCTGTGTTAAGAGCTGTTAGAATCATTCAGGGTTGCTTCCGTACCAAACTGCAGAGAAGACGGTAAATGTGTCAGCTGCGTGGGCGAGAGCGTGTGTGGGGGCGGGGGGCGGGGTTGTGCATGCACGCGCGCATGTGCCGTAACCCAGTCTGTGTGTCAGGTAATACTGCTTGTTGGGTTTCCTTTTAAATAGTTGCTATGCTTAATTTGTATGGTTTGCTGGTGTTTCCTGCAATAATGTAACAAAATTATCTCTGAGACTGTCTTATTTTTTGAGATACAGCCTTGATGGTATAATCCAGGAGAAAATATTAAACTTGATTAACTCAGGTTCATAAGGATAAGGGACTGAGGGACTCAGTAGGGACTGAGGATGGGAAGTTAATAAAATGATCTAGTGAGTCTTGTTTTCCTTGTTAGTGCACGGGTCCATTTTGTCTGTTGATTTAGCTACTGGCAACATTTGTTTTCTTATACTTTTTTTTTTTCTTTGTATTAACCCCTGTACTCTTTATCCTTAATGACGAAGACCTAATTACCAACTTATCTGTGTTACTCGTATTTCCCTATTCCTAGTTCATTTCTTTTAAACACATTTTCAGAAGCTCTTACCAGATAGTCTATATTATTTTTTTATTTCATAGTGTAAGAATTTTTTCATCAGTTCCCAGAATTGATGAGTTATTATATCAGTGATGGTTTTAAAGATCGTTTTGGGAGAGCACACTAGTGTTACAGGCGTTTCTTGATCAATTCCATGGGCAGAGTCAGGGCTTAACAAATAAAAATATAATTGCTGCTCTCAGCTATTAAGGACCAGTGTCCAGTTTTTCCCATTGATATTCAGCCTTACTTTCTAGGAAAGGTGGCCACATGACATAGGTTAATCTCTCTCCATTTTCCACAGGACCATGAACAGATGAAAGAGCCTGCCGATTCTCGATTGTTGTCACTGCTATGTTGACGCCTAAAGTTTAATCTCCAGCCCTCACATTTAAAATTTTTCTCCAGTTCTGTTTACAGAATATTCCTTTTTAAATCTTTTGATGATGCCATCTTTCCTTTCAAACAAGTGTTTGTTTCTCATTTGCCTGATGCCACTCCACCCTCCCAGGCTGTCTTCTCAGCCACACCTGTCTGCTCAAAGACTCACTCACAGTGTGGACTCAGACTTTATTCTCTACCATTTTTTCTACCACCTCCCCTTTATCTAGGCTTTGTCTAGATCTGGCTAATCCTACTTTCTTCTGATCCCGTTCAGAATTTTTTGTCCTTCTAGAACTTAATATTTCTTGACCACTGAAATATTGCCAATTGTAAAACTTGTTTTGCATTGTGTTACCGTGTGTGTGTGTGTGTGTGTGTGTGTTTGTGTTTGTAAAGTTCTGATTGCTAGAACCTAAGTATGAATTATCCTTTTCTACTTTTTTTTATTCTCTCATTGCCTTTCTTATATTTTCTTTCTCCTCTAGTATTTATAGGGGGTGGGCAATGAATACTTACTAAATGAGTTAATTTGAAATTGCTTTCCAATAATCACTTTTTAGGTTTTTGAACGTGAGAGCATCAACAATCATCATTCAGAGAAAATGGAGAGCTGTACTTTCTGGAAGAACAGCTCATGAGCAATTCTTAACGACAAAAGTAGGTGTTAAAAAAACAGTTCATATGTAAAGAACTACTTTAAAAAACAGAAAACAAAAAATGATATAAAGGTCTAGCTATGCATTTGCTTTAAACACATCATTGCAGTCAATTAAAAATTACATTCACTCGGGCTTCCCTGGTGGCGCAGTGGTTGAGAGTCCGCCTGCCGATGCAGGGGACACGGGTTCGTGCCCCGGTCCGGGAGGATCCCACATGCCGCGGAGCGGCTGGGCCCGTGAGCCATGGCCGCTGAGCCCGCGCGTCTGGAGCCTGTGCTCCACAATGGAAGAGGCCACAACAGTGAGAGGCCCGCATACCGCAAAAAAAAAAATTTTATTCACTCATAAAAATACTATTTGTATTTTTGTTTGTGTATCTGTTTTTATAACATATTCTCAAACCCAATTTGAAGTGATTTATTTGAAGAAAATCGTAATAGATGTAGCATATCCTGTCTGTATGAGTCAACACATACTCTTTAAGCCACATTTGGTAATCTATTTAAAATATTTAACATTGGTTCTAGAACAGTGGTGGTACCTATGGTCTTTTATTAAGGAAATCAAAATTAAAATTTTACTTGTAAATTTTGATGTTCATATTCACTATGTATGATTATATACACACTATTATTATTACACCTTCTATTATATATTTACTAACTAATCAGATCCTCATGACAACTCTGTGAGGCAGCTATTATCAGCATTCCCATTTTATGGATGAGTAAACTGAGGTCTGGAGAGATAATGGGGTTTGCTCAAAGTCACTCAGCTAGTAGGTGGGGGGGTCTATGTTGTAAAACAAACCTAGTTTTCATTTCAATCCAGATGCTTTATGTGTCTTGGAATTTGATTGTCAGGATGTTCTATAATTGAGGAATCTAAGATGTGCTGGGAGTACACTGGTTCTTGAAGCAGCAGACAGCTTCCCTCACAGCTGCTTACAATGCCCATTCTGTTCTCTAGAGTGTAGCTAGCTTTTGTATTAAATGCATTTGTCCTGTAGTAATACTAGTCCTTTCTTTGCTCATTCACAATGAAAAGTATCAGGAGGAAGGGAGGGAAAAAACACCAGGTATCTATGGTCCATGGTTTGCACCTTCATAAAAGCTTCATTTTTAGCTGTAGCCCTCTGTGGGTTTCAAAATCTGTGAAATATGACATTCTTAAACTAAAAATGTAAAAAAAAAAAAATCATAATTATACCATCTTATTTTTCATTGAGAAATTCCAGAACCTCCAGTGGGTTGAACTATTATTTCTATCTATTAGTGTCACTTGCTAATTTTTCCTTATAGAGATTTCAAGCTGCTTGTTTGATCCAAGCAAATTTCAGAGGATATAAAGGAAGGCAGGTCTTTCTCCAGCAGAAATCAGCTGCTTTGACCATACAAAGATACATACGAGCCAGGAAGACTGAGAAGTCTGAAAGGAGAAAATATGTTGAATTAAAAAAATCTACAGTTGTTCTACAAGCACTGGTGCGTGGTTGGTTAGTAAGAAAAAGGGTAAGTATTTTTAAGTAGGATATCTCAGTCTTATGAAGTGGAAATACCTGATGTTAAATTGTGTTAAGAAATTTGAGATTTTGGAGAATAATTTCAGAACTGATATAGCCATTAACTAGAATTCATTCAGCTTCTGAAGAGCCCCATGTAACAAGATCACTGGTTGCCATAGATTTTTGTTCTGTGATCCTATTTCCCATAGATGCTCACCAAAAATGCAAAATAACTTTTCTCGTGTAATAAATCTTAACAAAGGAACTGAAGTATGAGGAGGGCTCCACATGTGAAGGAGTTTTTTTTTTTTTTAAGTTTTTAACATCTTTATTGGAGTATAATTGCTTTACAATGGTGTATTAGTTTCTGCTTTATAACAAAGTGAAGCAGCTATACACATACATACATCCCCATATCTCCTCCCTCTTGCGTCTCCCTCCCACCCTCCCTATCCCACCCCTCTAGGGGGTCACAAAGCACCCAGCTGATCTCCCTGTGCTATGCGGCTTCTTCCCACTAGCTATCTGTTTTACTTTTGGTCGTGTATATAAGTCCATGCCACTCTCTCACTTTGTCCCAGCTTCCCCTTCCCCCTCCCCACACGTGAAGGAGGTTGTTATTCAAGTCACCTTTTGCTACCACCAAGCAACTCTCTCAGGGGTTGTAGGACCATTCCGTTGATAACTTCCACACCTTCAGCAGGAGAGAATCCTCCCTAGGGAATTCTTGACGTTCTGAGCATCCAGTACATGAAGCAGTGGTAAACAGAAAATAATTAAATTAAAGGAGAAATCTTTTGTGTTTTGTTCACTGAGTATAAATTGAAACTCTGAAGGCCAAAGGCCCCTCCCTGGAGGGAGCTTCTGCTGCAGAAGTCTTGTGCTGGATGTGGCGAGACCACTACTGGAGAAGTCAGGTCAAATGTTTGCCCGATTTAACGTCACCATCTTCAACGGTTCTGCTTGGAGCTCTCTAACCCTTTCTCAGTTTACTATTCCTAGACTTCTCCCATTATAATTAGTACCTTCAAAGCCTTATCTAGCTGCCCTTGGGTAGTCTAGTTAAATTCTGGAGTGAAGTGCCCAAATATAATTGTGCTTTCTATATCCTCAGTTAGGGGTTACACCATTGAAAGTGTTGTATAGTAAAGGAGTATAATTACTTCAGGTTACAATGTAGATAATTTTAATAGTTACAAGTTAGTTTACTGTTGCTAATTTATATAATTTGGTATTAAGGATATACAAAAATAAACAT
This sequence comes from Aethalodelphis obliquidens, assembly GCF_003676395.1. NCBI lineage: Eukaryota > Metazoa > Chordata > Mammalia > Artiodactyla > Delphinidae > Aethalodelphis > Aethalodelphis obliquidens. The sequence goes on from NW_020837968.1 coordinate 1,257,432, forward strand.
TGGTTGATTGTCTTAAGAGTCAACTATTTGGTTGTTAATCTTTTTTTCTCCTTTAGATTTTAGAACAGAGAGCCAAAATTAGGCTTCTTCACTTCACAGCAGCTGCCTTTTATCACCTGTCTGCTCTTAGAATTCAAAGAGCCTACAGACTTCACAGGGCTCTGAAGAATGCTGATGATAAACAGGTTAACTCAGCCATCCGTATTCAGGTTAGCTTTTCCTTTGCAGTAAAACTATGACCTAATTTTTGTTTGAAACTTTTTAATATTTCGTAAACAATTTCCAAATACCCCTGCTAAAGTTATGTAGTATTTAGCTTTTGCCATGTGGCCATCAGGGTGGTTGGCTGGCTTAGAGGTGAGTTGCGTTTTATGGCTCAGGACTAAGGCTGTGGGTTATCCTCTGGCGCGTTGTATGCATTCACCCCTCATGTAGCGACACCCAGGGCACCTGTCTCTCGACCTCCTTGCCAACCCGTGACATTACAAGACTTTGTGATTTTGTCATTTTGATGAATGGCAAATTACATCTCATATTTGGTTTGGATTTCCTATGATTGCTAGCAATTCTAAAAAATCTTTCCTCTGTGTTGGTTATTCAAATTTTTATCTGTGTACGGTATGCTTTTTAAATTTTTTTTTCCACATACTTTGCTCATTTTTCTGTTGAGTGTTTTATTTTTCTTAATGATTATAGGAGTTCTTTATGTATTCTGGATAAGAATCCTGTTTGTACAGTATATGTTAATATACTTACATATAAAATATTGAGTAAAGAAATTGAAGAATAATATACAGCTTGATAAGATTTATATCAATTATGAAATGAGGAACATGTTGTGCAGGGTTAAATTCTCAGACACACACACACACACACACAGACACACACTTAAACCCACTGTGGCCTGGAATTTTCTGCACCAACTAGAGTGGAAGTGTAATGCCACTGGGGAGGGTTGAAAGATATTTCAATAAATGTTCTATTTATTTCATTAAGAAACCTGAAGTAAAAAAACTATTCATATGTTTTAAACAGAGATGGTTTCGAGCAAGATTACAGCATAAGAGGTTTCTTCAGAAACATCGCTTCATGAAAATTCAGAATGAAGCTCAAGAACGTATAAGCCAGCAAAATAGGGCTGCATCAGTAATACAGAAAGCCGTACGCCGTTTCCTCCTCCGTAAAAAGCAGGAAAAGCTTGATAATAGAGTCACTAAAATCCAGGTAACTGAAAATATTATGATTTTAGTTCAAGACTTTGGTTTGCAATTCATCTACACGATATACAACATTTTATTGAATTTTATTTTTATTTATGTATTTTATTTCTTGACTGCGCCTCACTGCTTGCGGGATCTTAGTTCCCCAACCAGGGATTGAACCCGGGCCACGGCAGTGAAAGCGGCGAGTCCCAACCACTGGACCACCAGGGAATCCCCAACATCTAACATTTTAAAAAGCACAGTCATACTCATTTTAAAAAGCTGTGATTGGCCAATAGAATAATTCATATGCACTATGCTACCATAATTTCATTGTTAAGCCCTTTATTTTCACATTCCAGAGAGGAAGTTGATGACTGAAAGATGCAAAAGCATTTTTGCCTTTTGAATCGATTTAGCCGTCTTTGGCCAGTGAATGATGCTTTAACTTATATACAGGAATATTATATGTATTTCTTCCTAGAAAAATTGCTTTTGCTATTTATTAGAACCTGAATTGAAGTTGTAGTTGCAAAGTTGCAAAGATCACATCATATAATTTTACTGAAAACATTTACTTTGTGGAAGTAGATGTAGATGTTAAGTCCACAACATCAGAGGTTGTAATCTTAAAGTTACTGGTTTGTCTCTTTAAGGCGTTATGGAGAGGATATTCTTGGAGGAAGAAAAATGATTGTTCAAAAATTAAAGCCATTCGACAGAGACTTCAGTGTGTTAACCGGGAGATTCGAGAAGAAAACAAGCTCTACCACAGAACCGCACTTGCCCTGCACTATCTCCTGACATACAAGTACCTTTCCGCTATTCTTGAGGCTCTAAAGCACCTGGGTTAGTTTGTTTTAACAATATCTTGTATAAGGTTAGAAATGCGTTTTTACCCTTGAGTCGTACAAAGAATATAATAATACGATACTGATTTTGTTGCTGTGAATGTATCTCTTTTTTTTCCCCCTTTCAGAGGTAGTTACTGGACTGTCTTCACTTTGCTGTGAGAATATGGCCCAGAGTGGAGCAATTTCTAAAATATTTGTCTTGATCCGAAGCTGTAACCGTAGTGTCCCTTGTATGGAGGTCATCGGATACGCTGTGCAGGTCTTGCTTAACGTCGCCAAGGTAGTTTCCGTCTTGATAATGAAGAGTTCCTTGGTCAAGAAACCTCCCCTAGCAAGTTGGGTTTATGCTTGCTCATCACTAGAACTCAGATCCCCGAGTTAAAGTTCATTTACTATGTGCCAGAGTCTTCGGGGGGGAATGTTTACTCTGTTAACGTAACTGTACATAGAAACTATAATTTTTTATGATTTATTTCTCCTGTTTTTATAATATTAATAACAGCAAGTTAGTTAAGGCCTTGCTAACTATGTGCTAGTTCTTTTCATGCATCATTTAATTTAGTGCTCCCATTTATCCTCTAAGATGGTTCTTATGGTATTATCCTTCCCATTTTGTAGTGAGGGGATAATCGTCTTTACAGGAGGTAAGGTCCTCGCCCGAGGACCAGCGTGTGGTCAGTGGTGGAGGGTTCATGTCCATCTCCCTCCGGAGCTGACAGCCTGTACACTGCGCTATATCAGAACAGCAGAACCTCTCCTGATCACGTCTGGCTTCCTTTTTGGTTGGTGTTTCTAAAGTACTGGGTTGGCCAAAATGTGCCTTTGGTTTTTAAGTGAAAATAAAAGACACATTTTTCATTTTCACCAAGAGCTTTATCGAACAACGTATTCACCCTTTTGTTCCACTACCTTCTGCCATTTTTCAGGCAACTTCATAATTCTATCTTCCCAAAACTTTTTATCCTTTTGAGCAAAGGACTGTTCCGGGTGCCTTTTACAGTCTTCCAGGGAATTGAAATTTTTTCCATTAAGAGAATTTTGTAAAGACAGAAATAAATGGAAATCCGAAGGTGCAACGTCTGGTGAACACGGCGGATGAATCAGAACTTCCCAGCCAAGCTCTGACAGTTTTTGCCTGGTCGCCAAAGAAACATGTGGTCTTGTGTTATCTTCATGGAAGATTATGTGTTTTCTGTTGACTAATTCTAGATGCTTTTCGTCAAGTGCTGCTTTCAGTTGGTCTAATTGGGAGCAGTACTTCTTGGAATTAATCGTTTGCTTTTCTGGAAGGAGCTCATAATAGAGGACTCCCTTCCAATCCCATCCTATACACAACATTGTCTTCTTTGGATGAAGACTGGCCTTTGGTGTGGTTGGTGGTGGTTCATTTCACTTGCCCCACGATCTCTCCCATTCCACATTATTGTACAGTATCCACTTTTCATCACCCATCACAATTTGTTTTAAAAGTGGAACGTTTTCATTACATTTAAGTAGAGAATTGCATGCGGAAATAGGGTCAAGAAGGTTTTCTTCGCTTAACTTAACGTAGACCTAAAGTGATGAACATAACCAAGCTGGTGCAAATGATTTTCAGCGCTTCATTTGGATATTTTGAGTATGTCGGCTGTCTCCCACGTGTTGTAACACTGATTGTTCTCAGTTAATGTCTCGATTTGATCGCTATCAACTTCTACTGGTCTACCCGACCGTGGAGCATCGTCCAGCAAGAAATCTCCAGCACGAAACTTCACAAAGTACTTTTGACACGTTTGATCAGTCACAGCACCTTCTCCATGCACTGCACAAATCTTTTTTTTGCATTTCGGTTACATTTTTACCTTTCTTGAAATAATAAAGCAGAATATGCTGAAAATGTTGCTTTTTTCCTTCCATCTTCAGTATTAAAATAAGTACACAAAACTTCATCAATTTTGATTAGTCTTTTTTTAAATGCACGCTGATATGACAGCTGCCATATACAATCTAACAAAATTGTTTTGAATGAAGTTAAAGAAAACTGATGCTACTAGATCCATCTTACGGAAAAAACCGAACGAACCTTTTGGCCAGCCCAGTATCTGTGTTTATTATAATTTGTAACTTGGTTCTGTTCTCTTCCAGTATGAGAAAACGACTTCAGCAGTTTACGATGTAGAAAACTGTGTAGATACACTGCTGGAGCTTCTGCAAATGTACCAAGAAAAGCCCGGTGACAAAGTTGCAGACAAGAGTAGAAGCATTTTCACAAAAACTTGTTGTTTGTTAGCTGTTTTACTGAAGAGGACAAATCGAGCTTCTGTAAGTATTCATCAGTTTTTTTCCTTTGAGGTTATCTTTACATGTTCTTAAGTCCAAGACTTTTAAGCAGTTATCACAACTTAAATAGGGCTTTGCGTGTGTTCACACCTGCTCTTTGTGCTGATATGAGTTGTTTCTTATGTGTCAGAGAAGCTGAATTCTAGAAGTAGAATTTGTCACAGCCCTAGGAGCAACCAGCTCCCATGTACTTGAGAGAAGCAACAGCTGTCCCAGCAAGGTAGAAATCCAGATGTGCACAACTCCTCACCCCCTGCTGTGACATAAAGACGTGACAAGCATTTCTCCGGTGAGGCCTCTGAGCATCCTCTCCAGGAGTTACAGTCAGCAGGGGTGACTGCAGGCCATGATAGGACTGTGGCCTTTATCCTGAGAACAGTGGGAAACCACTGGAGGATTTTAAGCAAGGAGATATGTTCCAGTTTAAGTTTTAACATCACTTTGGCTGCTGGTCGAAGAATGGATTTGGGAGATCGTGTGGGTATAGGGAGACCATTAAGGAAAGAGGCAAGTGTAGACACACAGTGGTCTGGGCAAGAGACTGTACTTGACCTGGGGTCGCATCAGGCAGAGGTAAGTGGGTAACGCTGGAAACTTTAAGAAGGTAAAATTCGGGGCTTCCCTGGTGGCGCACTGGTTGAGAATCTGCCTGCCAATGCAGGGGACACGGGTTCGAGCCCTGGTCTGGGAGGACCCCACATGCCGCGGAGCAGCTAGGCCCGTGAACCACAACTACTGAGCCTGCATGTCTGGAGCCTGTGCTCTGCAACAAGAGAGGCCGCGATAGTGAGAGGCCCACGCACCGCGATGAAGAGTGGCCCCCACTTGCCACAACTAGAGGAAGCCCTCGCACAGAAACGAAGACCCAACACAGCCAAAAATAAATTAATTAATTAATAAACTCCTACCCCCCAACACAGGACTTGGTAACCATGTATAATAGGTATATTTACTTAAATGTTTGCTTTTTTATTTAGTATGGAGTTAAGTGTACAATTTTTGAATATTTGCCTTCTTCATAATTGTCTTATAAATTCATAATTTAAACCAATCTAACTGCTGAACTTGGAGAGCTCGGCTTTTTTATTGTTAAAAGCTCTTAATTTACTGCATAGTGTTTGTATACTGTGATTGATTTTGCTAGCATAGAAGGGATATAGAATTCTTATTAGTTTAATAAATGCACATTTTCTTTTGTAGGATGTTCGAAGTAGGTCCAAAGTTGTTGACCGTATTTATAGTCTCTATAAACTTACAGCTCATAAACATAAAGTGAATACTGAAAGAATCCTTTGTAAACAAAAGAAGAAATCTATGAGCATTTCCTTTATTCCAGAAACACCTGTAAGAACCAGAATGGTTTCAAGGTGAGCAGTAAATGTACCCTATAGTTTTGTGTCACCATGCATTCATTCATTCATTCATCCACTTAGCAAACATTTATTGAGCACCTACTATGAGCAAGAGACTGTGCTTGACAATGGCGAAACAGCATGTGAACAAGAAGAAAATCTTTGGTAAATCTAAAGGAGACGATCTCAGCAGTTAATGAAGTAATAACACTGCAGCCAAGAGTATTTAGTAGTTATTGGGTAAATTCCTGGTTCTAACAAGGTACGTGCTAAGGCTGATAATTAGCCCTCAATAAGCTTTGCCGTATCATTTTTTCCCTTCCGTGTAGGACAAGCTGCACTACTGGGGAGGTGGCAAAGGTCTCTGATGGCCAAAACATCAACCTCCAACTCCTTGCATAATCACCCCGATGCCTGAAATTTCTCCTCCTAGAGAAGTTCTTTTTGACCTTGTATTAGTTACCTAGCACAAACTTAGTGGCCTTAAACACCAGTAACTTATTCTCTCACAGTTCTTGAAACTGGAAGTTTGATATGAAGGTTGTCAGCAGGGCCTCACCTGGTCTGAGGCTCTGGGGTGTAATCCTTCCCTGGCTCATCCAGTTTCTGGCGGCTAAGTGTCCTTGGCTTGTTGCTCGATAGCTCTGTCCTCCGCCTAAGTCTTCACAGGGCTTCTTCTCCCTCTCCCTCCTCTGTGTTTCTTGTAAGGACATTCGTTGTTGCTCTCTGGTTCTGGGCAGAAGAAACAGTCTAGAGATATAAATTAGGGAAATGGTCTAGAGATATAAATTAGATGCAGGAATCATTAGAACCCCTCCCTCTCTCTCCCTCTCTCTCCTTCCTTTCTATGACTGGACAATTGTCTACTAGGTGTAAATCCTGCACCACTGACAATGCACTATTTCTTGACCTGGGTTATACAGCAGTTAGCTTTATAATTACTCATAATTATAAACTGTATAATAGTTGTAAATTGGTTTTATTCTTGCATGTTTTACAGTATAACATAAAAATAGTCTGCTTAAAATTTATTAATGGGAACGATTTCTACATACGGTTTTTATTTAAGGACTTGGCATATTATAATATGAATTACATTGTAAAACTATTAACATATGAATGAGTAGATTCTTTTTTTTTTTTTTTCTCCCCTTTTGACACTGTCGGGGGTTTTCTGAGGTAAAACTCCCAACAGTATAAATGTACCCTTTATTTAGGTATGCAATTCAATGAGTTTTGACAAACGTATACAGTTGTGAAACCACTACCACTGAGATAAAATATTTCTGTCACAACAAAGTTCCCTTGTGCCCCCTTGCAGTCAGTTCTCTCCCATTAACCCCTAGGTTCTGGAACCTGCTGATGGGAGTTCAGTACCTTTAGTTTTGCCTTTTCTGCTTTGTCCCATAAATGGAATCACACAGAGGTAGCTCCTTGTGACGGGACTCTTTTACTTGGCGTAATGCTCTTGAGGTTCATCCATGTCGATGCATGGCTTAGATTGCATCTCTTTCTTCACAGACTGCTGTTCCACGGTAGGGGGATATATACCCGCTCTGTTTGACCACCCCCCAATTCATAGATGTTCGGAATTTTCACTGGAAAGAACAGGAAGATGGAAGTGCATATAGTGGTAGGGATTCATGTGAGGAAGGTGGCTGTGATGCCGTTTCCTCAGTGAAGAAGGAGATCAGAAACATTAGCTCAGAAGCAGATGGGGGACGGTGTGGAGGGGACATTTGGAAAGAAGAAAACAGTCACCTTGGGGAAAGAGAAAGGAAGCAATTTCTAGGTAATTTCAATCATGGGCATAAAATCAGCCAGCCTGGTTGTGCAGGTTTTCTTTAGCAACGTCCAGCTGTGCAGGAATGGAGAAGGCAGATACCTGGATTCAACTTGGAATCCACATAGAGCTTTCCAGTTGCATTCAATAGGGAAGAGCACCAATGGCGTTAACGGCATTTGCAATGGAGATTATACTGAGGGACCCAAGCTAGACGGGAGGGAAAGGAGACCAGCATTGTGCTGGGTGACAGGCACGTGCTGAGGTCCCCTGAAGTGGACACCACAGTGGGAGGAAGCTGTGAGCCGTGGAAGTATTAAGTCAAAGGGCGTGGATGAACCCCAAGGGGTGGTTCGGGCTGGAAGGCTCAGGCTGAGCAGTCGGTGGCCGGGCACTTTCTGAGGGTGACAGCGGCTGTCTTGTGATTGTGTGACGGGGGGTGTGCTGAGTGGACCCAAAGGAAAGGGGGCAGAAACGGAGAGGTGAGGGGTCGGCTCTTTAGCTACAAGGCTGCTGAAGTTCTGAGATGGGGCAGGAGTTGAGGGAAGACCAGGAACCAGGTTTACAGACAAAACGCTGGGGTTTGGTAGCTGAATAGCCTGAGCTTCAAAGGAGCCAGGATCATCCTTCAGCGAAGATGGAGAGAAATAGTCTAAAGTCGTAAACGGCCATAACATGAAGCCTCCCACCTGCGTGAGGGCCTGTGAGGGAGGTGATGCGTCCAGGAGGGACCACATTTCAGTTAAGACAAAGCGATGGATGTGAGTCTTCTAAGAGAGGAACTGGGTTAATGCAAGGTTTTTATTCTTCTCACAGACTTAAACCGGATTGGGTGTTGAGAAGAGATAACTTGGAAGAAATCATGAATCCTCTGAAAGCTATTCAAATGGTGATGGACACACTTGGCATTCCTTATTAGCAAAGGCAAACGTCTCAGTATGTACAGGAAAAGAAATAGGAAAGCTGATCACATGTATGGAAAGTGCTTTTGGCTTGCTTTGTACAACTTTTAAAATCTGACTTTGTATTAAAGTTCAAAAGAGGTATGTAACAAATAAACTTTTTATATTCTTCGTTTCTTTTATTTAATAGCTTTATGCAGATAACAAACTAATGTCATAACATGATTCCAACACTGTTATCTATGTCTGTTGTCTTAAAATATTATATTAGTTTGAATATAATCATATTCCTAAAGGGAAAAGATTAGCTTATTATTCCTGTTTTATAGGTAAATTGAGGCATTTATCTAAAACAAATGTTGAAAATTTAAGATTCTGCCAACTCACGTAGAAGTGAGGATAAAATAATCCCACAAATGCCATAGACAGCACCCCTGTTTCCTGACTGACGGGACCATCAAGATGGGCAAATGAGCCGCTCTGAGGAAATTAGACAAATTCAGCCTACCCCTTCATATATTAAAAACTCCTGACTTTGAACTGAGTGGGGCTGTAATTTGACCTGGGAAGAGCAAGGTATTGCTTGTAGTAGAAACTCATTGTCTAGTCACTGAGCACAGACCTGAAGATGATTCACTTGTTATTTTCAGTAGCTTTGGGTCACTGTTACCAATACTGAGCCAGTGTGATTCCAGAGCCACAGAAGGCTAATTCCAGTGGCTGTCTGCAGTCTGATCGGGTCCCAAAGACTGTCTAGCTACGGGGGCCAGGACAGTTTTAAAGTGCTTGAAGTAAATCAGTAGTAGCTAGAAATGGAGAGACCATTTAACTACTTAACTTTATTATTTTGTTGGAATGAGGATTAAACCTAGTCAGAGACTGTTGAGATTTGGTTAGAATAAAGACCATATTGACATATTAAAGAATATATTGAAAGTAACTAGAAATTTTTAGAATTTTTTTTTTCTTCCAATGAAGTGTTTGGAGTTTGGAGAACTCTTGTTACTTAGAATATGCCAAATACTATAGTTTTTGTTGACTCTCCCAAATGGTTTGTTTTTCTCTTTCTTTTAACAGAATTTTAGTGTAAGCAATTTATTTACTTGGTAAATTATACCACTAGGATATAATCAACATAAAATGTTATTGGTGTTAATTTCCTCTAAGATGGTTATAACCAATTAGTATTTGCACAAGAAATATTTCTATGAAGTTATACGTGAAAGGTGAGTTCTAGATGTCCAGTTTTTCTATTGTTGGAACTCAGACTAAAAGTTTTTAAATTTTACATAATATTCTATTTTCATGTGAAGGATATTCCTCTTAAATGTATGTGATAAATCCATATCAGGATTCCAAGGCTTCCTGAAGGCTGGAAGGCTTGTGTGTGTGTGTGTGGTTGGAAGGAATGGTTGAGGGGTAATTAAGCCTTTTTCTTTAGAAGTTGCTGTTTCCTACAGAGAGATTACATTGTATTAAAGAAGGAATATAAATACGTTAACTCCAATCTAGTTCTGTGTTAGGTGAGTTTATTACTGGTGAAGTTAGGTGAATTTTATTCACCTTCTTGTCTGTAATTAACCCAGATTTCCAGTAAATGTCATTATAACCATAGAGTGTCATTTTTAATTTAGTGGGGTTTTTTGGTTGTTTTGTTTTGGTTTTGGTTTTTTTGGCCGTGTTGCAAGCCACGTGGGATCGAACCTGTGCCCCCTGCAGTGGAAGCGCAGAGTCTTAACCACTGGACCGCCAGGAAAGTACCTAATTTAGTTTTAAATGTATACATATATAAAGTTACATAGTTATGATTTTCGCAAAAAAAAAAAAAAATCCATACTTTTACAACCTTGGAAAATTTATCTATCCCTAATATAGCTTCTTACCCATACCGTATTTTGGCTTAATGCTTGAGAGGAAGAAATTCACATTGTGCAATCTGTTATGCAAAATTGTTGAATTTTTCTCAATAGGTGATTTTTTTCCAGGTTTTATTATCTTTATAACTTCTAATTTTTCATTGTAGCAATGAAAGCCTAGTACATTTAAAAATCTTTGCGGATTAAGAAAATACTGTCTTTTGGATTACTTTTTGCTAGTAGCTAAGCTTGCTAACAGGCTTGCTTTTAATTTTAATATTGTTCAGCTGCCACTGTTTCTTGGTATAAAGAAAGAGTGATAAACTATTGTAGTTCTGCTTTCAACAAAGGAAGAATTCCAATGAAAATACTTTGCTTATAACCTCTTCACAAGCGGTAAGAGTAATGCAGATGAACATTTATTTACAATTTACATTTGAGGGCGTGTGTATTTGTGGGTGTGTGTAAAAAATTCCAACCTATGTAAAGGAAGAAGGAAATAGTCCAAAAACCTGCTTATTTCTAGGAATACTTAAGGGGGGTCTACATAAAGCAGTCCTTCTGCATCTTGCATAAATTATGGACCCTTTTTTTCTCCAATTACACAGAAGCCTATTTCAGAAACCAGTCTTAGAGAGTAGAGTTTTATTCTATGAATAATATTCCATTATTACTGCAGATAACTTTTGTATTTGGAACAGTGATGGTTTATTTTGAATTATCTAAATGAGACCAAAATGAAACTTGATCTGAACTTTGCCCTTGCTTTGCCAAAGCATCATTAAGTTTCATACCTGCTGAACATTGTTGGAGTATTAGAAACAGGCTCTTCCTGCCGTCAGTAATTGTGATGGATCTTCACTGAGGTACATTTGAAGAACAGTCCGGTGACATTTGTATTCACCTTAACAACGTTATTAAAGACATAGGTTACTCAGTGTCTTCCTTCTATTGTTACTCTCTCTCTGAGGCTGTCTGGGTTCCATGGCCACTTTCCTACAAGACCATTCAATTCCATGTATGTTTCTATCTGCTCTAAAATAAGTGCTGACCTACTGGACAGGTAGCAGTGATCTGCTTCCCTCACACCCAGTCAGCTTTCAAGTGAAAATCCATCCTGATTTGTAGCCTCGCTCTCAGCATGTAGGTGTTTGCTCTTCAACAACCTCCGTGAGGTGTGTCTGGACCATATTCTTCTATTCGTATATCACATAATTTTGTCTTGTATCCTAGACATATTGAATGTTATATTGTGGAGACTCTGGATTCTCTTCTAGTCCTCCAAAAAATAATGTTTTTAACAACTTGGTCGGCTCAAGCTGAACACTGATTTTGGGGTGGCAGCTCAAATCTTATTTCAATTGTTTTTTATTCTTATCTGAGTTACTTTGAATTTGCCCAATACATAGATATCCAAGAGTCATTTGGAGATTTATGTAGAATTTACACACGAAATTTGGGGCCCTCTCTTTGCTCTCACTAGTCTGATCTACCCGTCCGCCTCCTTTCTCAGTGGATGTGACTGCCCCACACCCACTTCACTGGTACCTCTGGCTAGAATGCTGTGGGCTTTTTCTTTTAGTCCAAGGTTTAACTCCATTGCAAACGTGTTGATTGCAGAGCTCTCTCAGGCAGTAACCTGTAAAAATGGGTTACTGCCTGAGAGAACTAGCTCCATTACCTTCTTTCAGCTGAATCCTCCCGTCCACAATCTGCTATTTTCCATTCTGCTGTGCATCCATGTATTTGGTCTTCTGTTTGGGGTTGGGGGTTAGTTTGGCTTTTGTTCAGAGCTTATAGTTGTTATCTCTTAGAATTTTACTTGTGCGTATTCATAGCAGAAGTTGAAGAGGTTGTTTATCATCTGTTGTATTCTCCTTCAAAAAAATACAATTTTACTTTTAAAAAATTAATTGAGGACATTAAATGTGAAAACTCAGGTACAATGCAAGGTTGTGAATGATGTCATCTTCTCCAGAGAGTTTATTGTGCTCCCAGCTGACAACTAGGCTAGAAACACCAGCTACCTCACATCACCTTTATCCAATTTAGGTTGAGACAGTTTCGAGATGGATTTCGGTCCCTAGGCAGGCTAGTCTATGTCTACTTCTCACCTACTCTTATTTTTCAAGGCCCTAGAGTTTCCTGTTCTCTTACAGACTCTGAAAACCACTGTTTGGTTTTCTAAACCCCAGGGTCTGTTGATAGCTCTGCTCATCTTATTCTTCTTTTTTTTTTTTACATCTTTATTGGAGCATAATTGCTTTACAGTGATGTGTTGTTAGTTTCTGCTTTATAACAAAGAGAATCAGTTATACATACACATATATCCCCATATCTCCTCCCTCTTGCGTCTCCCTCCCACCCTCCCTATCCCACTCCTCTAAGTGGTCACAAAGCACCGAGCTGATCTCCCTGTGCTATGCGGCTGCTTCCCACTAGCTATCTATTTTACATTTGGTAGTGTATATATGTCCATGCCACTCTCTCACTTTGTCCCAGCTTTCCCTTCCCCCTCCCCGTGTCCTCAAGTCCATTCTGTACGTCTGCGTCTTTACTTCTGTCCTGCCCCTAGGTTTCTCAGAACCATTTTTTTTCTTTTTTAAAAAAAAAAAAACACTGTAAACATCTCATTTCAGTCACTGACTTCCGACATCTTTAATTTGGCGGACAAAGGCCTTCCTCTACTCTCGCCTTCCCTCCTTTCCGCTCAATCCAGTATGCATTTTTATTAGCTTCTTGGAAACACCATGCTCTTTGCTGTTTTCTACGTGTTCTTTCCTCTACCTGAAATGCTTTCTTTTCTCCCTTCAAATCTCAGCCTCCGTATTACCTCCTCAGAGGAGCCTTTCTTGGGCATCCAGGGCTAGGTTGTCCCTCCTGGTCCTTGCTGCCTAAGACAGGATCTTTCCTGACACACCGCATCTTGTAATGATTTGTTTAATATCTTTTTTATCTACCTGGAGCACAAGCTCCTAACAGCAGAAATAACGTGTCCTATTCAGTGCTTTACCTCCAGTGTGGAGCCTCAGGCCTGGCACATAGCGTGTGCTCAGTATTTGATTCTGTGTGTGCCATTCCTTCTACTTGGAATGTCTTCCCTAGTCTTGTAAACTTAACTTTTTCCAGGAATCTTCCTACAGCCCAGTTAATACCAAAAAAGTTAATTACTGCTTCCTCAATGCCACTCCTTTTACATGCTCCATCGCTGCACTTTTCACACTTTTATTGCTTTAGCATTTGGAGTTTACAAATTGGCTGCTAATGAGCCACGATGAGTCACAGATTTTTTATGCACCCCCTCCCCATATAAAAATCAGTAGATTTCACAATTAACAAACCAGAAGATACGGCAATGCTGGATACAACATTCCCACATGACAGTTATCCTCCCTGAGCGAAACTTCTGTTTCCTGGGATAAAGCAGGTACTCAACATCATTTATAAGTGGATTCATTGATGAATTAATGGAAAAAGATTAATACCTTTTTTCAACTTACAAAACTTTACATACCATTGCTAAATTACTTTTAAAATGCAGAAACCCACATTTAAAAACTAAAATCAGGAAGCTAGCAAGCTACCCAGGTTAAAGAGAGCATGCCGTGAGCAGTTCCCCAGAAATACCACTAGACCTGCTTCACCCATCCACGTGTTGTGCCTGTCCCCAGGCATCAGAGTTTATGACCGATAATACAAGTTTAACTCTTTTCCTAAACTAAGTAGTTCATTATTGTGAGTTCCTTGAAATAATGAGCTGAATTTTATTCATCTCTGAATCCTGCATTACCTAACATGTTTCCTGGGACACCACACCTGATCAGTATCATTTCTTAATGGATTGGTCGAATTAATTGGAAAGGATTAATACTTTCCTATTGATATTTCAGTCAAATTTCAATTTTATGAGATCCACTGTGAAAAACTACTCTTGGAGATTAATTGAAATAATGCATATGAACTCAAGGAAGGACAGTTCTAAAACATACATGCTTGAACATTAAATGAATTCATGTTTAATCCACAGAGCTAAGTCCAGGTGTGGCTTCATTTCCAGAGAAACTCTCATAGCCCAGGAGCAGGAATTGTACGTTGGGGTTTGAAGAATGCCATCATACTGGGAAAATAAGGTCTTGAGTTAGAAGAACTGAAGACCTTCTAGGGAGGAAAAATGTGCTGTTCTGGGAACAACAACCGGTCCTAACAAGGGTACTAGAACCAGGTAGTGCTTATGAATGAGCCGTAATAACAACTGGGTGAGTAACTCTCTTTCACACTGAAAAGTGACAACGCAGTATTTCAGGCCTCTGACAGGCCCTAGTATTATTGACACACCCTTTTTTTGGTGCTTGAAGGTCTCTCTGACTTCAGGTTTTATTTTTCAGAATCTGCATGATTCCATTAATTACCCGATCTAAGAAAAAAATTGACGGTGTATAATATAAAAATAGTAAGGGTTGTTCTTTTTTATAGCTGTGTTCTTTGGGCAACATTTAAACATGTGGAAGGTTCACTAATTCACAAACCATTTGATTATTAACAAATGGTAGCTAACAGTACAGTTAATTTTAAAAGTTCTTTACACTTAGGAAGTCTGAAGGGCAGTCTCGGCTCATTTAATAAAGTAAATCCTCTAACATGATGTATAGTTTCTCAGCTCTAGTGTGGCTGGTTCTTTTGAATAAATATTGAACTCAAAGTAACAGAAAACCCTGATATTAACAAAGACGATTAAAGACGTGTGAATTTTTGCACATATATTGAAGACAATATAGTCCAGTGAACTGGCATTAGGAACCAGAAATATTTTGATGTGCAGATTGATGTTTTAATAGATGAAAGACATGCAGCAAAGATGAGGTCACATGTCAAGTCATCCAAACCAGAAGTGAAACAATAGCATGTGTAGCTTTTATTTATAAATAAAGAAAATGTCCAGCATAAACAGTTTAGATTCAAATCTTCATGCAAGTAAAAAATCAGAGGTTTTTAATTCAACATTTTTCTTCTAACAATTATGTTTTATAAAGGATTTTATGATGTGTCAAAATGTTATTCTTCTTTTTGCCATTCATTTTCATGTTCTTAAGCGTTCTTGATAAGACAACATCCTTGATAAGAAGAAAAGAGAGAAGGTGGGGGTTGAAATAAGCATCATTTCTGGTCAAGTATTTATTACAGTCTTAGCCCTTCAATATTTCATATAACTGGTCCTTGTTTTAATGAGGTACTGATAAAAGCAAGTAACCATCCCTGGTAAATTATACCACCAATTTCTTTTTAAAAACTCAATGTCGGTAACTACACTAACACCATTTTCTACATTTTTTTTTCCTAAGTTACTTATTCCTTTTTCTCTTAGAAATAGGAAATGCAAGATATAATAAAAAATTTAAATAGCACGTACATTTTTCTACTCTGATTTTCACTGCAATTAAAAATAAAAAAGTTTTCCACTTGTGTGTGTCTTATGAATTTTTTTTCTAGAATGTTCCAAGTATCTAAAAAACTGTCCTTATGTAGTTCATACAGCTCATTCTTTATAACCATTAGAAGAGTACCACATGCACTTTTAAGTCATTTAAAAATGTTCTTAGTTGAACCTAGAGTATAATTCCCATTTTATAATGTATCTTCAAAGGGGGCAAAACTCTGACCCAATAAAATGAATTACATTATTTTATTGCATTCTTTTAACATTTCTCTAAGAAAAGAACAGGATTGTTTTCCATTGATCAAGTAGTAGAAAATATATTTTAAAAATTGCTATATATATGAGAAAACACTTCAGAAATAACTTCCAAATTCTTATATAGAACCATGTTCCTGAAAACAAATATAATTTTAATCTTTGTTATTGATATGCTCTTCCCTCAGTATCAAGTTTGTAAAACTGTGTTTCCCATCATTATTACGAACCTCTAATGAGAAATGGGAGAAAATGTGATTTTCTCTTATCTCAGAACATGTAGGTTAATTTTTCCACATTTAAATATTGCTCAAATTGATTTATTTACCCAATTGCCAGAGTCACAAATATCAAATAGCAAACAGTGCTTTGACTTTAGACCACTCAGAAAGCTTGTTGAATTAGTTAATACATCTAGGAGTTGGCTTGGTTTAAAAAAATAAAGACAACGTGGTTTTTTTCCCTTTATAATGACCATAAAGTAGGACTGTTGTAGAACCTAATGTTTCTGAGATTATAACACAATGAATCTCATGAATAACAACCTGAACAGAAAAAAAAATAGTTGCAGGTACAAGCCTCTCCTTACCTTTCTCTTTGAATACATCTTGGATATTTTAACTGCCCTCTGTCACATTGCACTCTCAATTCCGATCCGATAATAGGAAACTCAATGTAAGTATCTCTCTTACAAAGAAACTCAATATACTCGCCGTGCAAAATATATGGCCTATTGTCAAAACTCCATTTCAGGAGCAAATTATTACTTTCCATTGTATCAAAAGATAATGTGCAAGGCTCTGAAAAAAATAAAAAACAAAGAAAACTATCTTGATACCTCTCAGTATTAACAGGAACCATTGTGTTGCTTTCTCATAATAACCTTAAAATTCCCAGGCATTAGAGCAGCAAGTAAGTTAGAATTCATATTCAAGTCAGAAAATATGTTCAAAGCTCACAGAAAACAGCCTGCCATTTATCTCTGTTGCCCTGAATTTGGAAAAAGGGTATGTCCTGCCAGTTACTGAGCTTTTGCCATTAAGATTTGCAAAGACAGAAGGCAAAAAAGGTGTTTTTTAAAAAACATTGATAGTTAATAATAGTCATTGAAATAGTGTTCTTTTTCTTTTTTCTTCTTCAGAAAGTGCAGATAAAACACCCATGAGACAAACCATTGATGGTTGGATAGATAATATTTTATGGAAATGTAGAAACAAGCTAGAGTCTCGACACTGACTCAGAATTTATGACCTGATGTATAAAGTATGTCCAAAGTAATTTTCTTCTCTTTTAAATTTCAGTTATTAAGGATTATTAAGATTGGATTGAGATGCTTTAAATTTTAAGCATTGACAGTATTATTGTGTCCTTCTCCTTATGCATTAAAACAAAACAAAATAAAAACTTAAGATAAGAACTAGGATACCCAACAAACTCCTCTGGTTTCTTTTCCTTGATAAAAACATTGGTATTTTTAAAATACCAAATGTCAAATCGGGTCAGAAAATAGGGCTGCTTGTGTTCATATTTGCCTCCTGGATGACTGAGCACCAAGCAGTTGCTTCTGAGATAAATAAAAAGGTCCAGAGTTGCTAACAGAGCAAATGAATCATACAACTGACACGCTAAAATACTTCTTTATTCAGTCGTTCTCAAGTGAAGGCCTGTGTGTCAGATGTCATCCTAGAAACGCTATAGATAGAAAACAAATGACAGGAATGATTAGAAAGAGTCTAACAGGATCTTTATAGTCACTGAAAAATAGTTTTGAAAATGAGGTCAAATGGTACTATTGTTTAGAATGTTCTACAAAACATGCAATTTAAATTAAAACGAGTTCAAAATTTTTTCACGGAACTTCTGCTCTCAACCATGACAGAGTAACCTATATCAGACCAGCACTTCTACTAAGAACTAGAAACTCTGAAAACAGACCCAAAGCAAGTATTTCAAGGGATCAGAGAATTTTCAAGGCAGGCAGTACTCCAGAGGCTAAGGGTCTGGTAAAAGCCCATTCAGATGAGTTCCACACTCTGTGCCATTTTTCTCTTGGGGCGTTGTTGATTTTCAGCGCAAGCTGAGAGACTAGATACAGATGGGCCAGCGACAAACACAGAGCCAGAAGAGCTGCTGGAAATCCCACGGGGTTGAGGATAGAAAAGTGGGTCAGCCAAGACAGCCAGGACTTGACGTGTCAGAGCCCAGAGAGATGGGAGGTATGATGAAATGAGCTTGATACTCTGCCCTGGCTTTGCCAGGGGGGCATCTGCCTATTCTTGATTGTGCAGAGAGAGAATGAGGAGCTCAACTTGAAGTGAACGGAAAGCTACAGTGAGCAGTGGCCATCTCCCAGGAATATCAGAGCCAGGCAGGAAGGGGGACCTTGGTATACACACCAAACTCTAGTGAAGAACCCTGCAGGGTACATTCTATGAGCAGGAGCAAACAAAGTTCTGAAAATAAACTTAGAGAAAGCTTTGTCTCTCACTGAATAGAGAATAAATTTCCCTACACTATCAGCCAGAAGATGGGATGAGTATTGTCTGGAATAAGATGACATCATTGTCTCAAGATCCTAAAATTTTATCCACACATAAATATTTGATATTCAATCAACCATTAACAGAAATAGCAAGGAATGGATCTAGAAAATAGATATAGCTTACAGATGATCCAGATATTGGAATTTGCAGACAAGGAGTTAAAAATAAATAATTGCGACTAATATGGTCAAGAAATAGATGTTAAGATGAAGTCTTTCATCAGACAACTCAAATCTACAAAAAAATATGAAATGGATATTCTAGAAATGCAAAGATAATAGTTGAAATTGAGAACTCAGTATACAAGTTTAAAGGAGACTGTACACATCTAAAGAGAGGATTCATGAACTGGAAAATAGATCAGCAGAGAATTACCAAACTGAAACAATGAGAAGATAAAAGGAAAGAAAATATTGATTTTAAGAGACAGGGGACACTGGAAAAAGATGTAACATGTGTTTTATGGAATCACAGAAAGAGTGAAAAGAGAAAATGTTAAAAATATTTGAAAAGACATTAGCCAAACATTTCCAAAACCTATGAAAGATATCAAGTCACAGATTCAAGAAGTCCTACCAACTAGGAGAATAAAGTGCACAAAGAAACCAACATCTATGTCGAACCAAAATAACCTACTGAGAAGGCAAAGAGAATCTCAAAGGCAGCAGAGTAAAAGATGCTTACTTTCAAAAAAGTACTATTAAAATGATCTTTGACTATTTAACAAAAAGTACAAAAACAGAAAAGGATGAAATGACATCCTTAAAGCATTGAAAGAAAATAATGGACAAGCTAGAATTCTATATCAGGCAAAAATATTCCTCAAAGGAGAAAAAAAATAAAGAGATTTGCAGACAAACACAAACTGAGAAAATAATAAAGAACTAATTTTTTCAGGCATACAAAAAATGAGAAACAGAGAAAAACAAGAAAAGATGAGGTAGATAGCCTCATCCACCAGAGGGCAGACAGCAGACGCAAGAAGAACTACAATCCTGCAGTCTGGAACAAAAACCACATTCACAGAAAGACAGACAAGATGAAAAGGCAGAGGGCTATGTACCAGATGAAGGAGCAAGATAAAACCCCAGAAAAACAACTAAATGAAGTGGAGATAGGCAACTTTCCAGAAAAAGAATTCAGAATAATGATAGTGAAGATGATCCAGGACGTCGGAAAAAGAATGGAGGCAAAGATCTAGAAGACGAAAGAAATGTTTAACAAAGATCTACAAGAATTAAAGAACAAATAAACAGAGATGAACAATACAATAACTGAAATGAAAACTACACTAGAAGGAATCAATAGCAGAATAACTGAGGCAGAAGAACGAATAAATGACCTGGAAGACAGAATGATGGAATTCACGGCTGTGGAACAGAATAAAGAAAAAAGAATGAAAAGAAATAAAGACAGCCTATGAGACCTCTGGGACAACATTAAACACAACAACATCCACATTACAGGGGTCCCAGAAGGAGAAGAGAAAGAGAAAGGACCTGAGAAAATATTTGAAGAGATTATAGTCGAAGACTTCCCTAACATGGGAAAGGAATAGTCAACCAAATCCAGGAAGCTCAGAGAGTCCCATACAGGATAAACCCAAGGAGAAACATGCCGAGACACATAGTAATCAAATTGGCAAAAATTTAAAAAAAAGAAAAATTATTGAAAGCAGCAAGGGAAAAACAACAAATAACATACAAGGGAACCCCCATAAGGTTAACAGCTGATTACTCAGCAGAAACTCTACAAGCCAGAAGGGAGTGACATGATATACTTAAAGTGATGAAAGGGAAGAACCTACAACCAAGATTAATCTTCCTGGCAAGGATCTCATTCAGATTTGATGGAGAAATCAAAAGCTCTACAGACAAGCAAAAGCTAAGAGAACTCAGCACCACCAAACCAGCTCTACAACAAATGCTAAAGGAACTTCTCTAAGTGGGAAACACAAGAGAAGAAAAGGACCTACAAAAACAAACCCAAAACAATTAAGAAAATGGTCATAGAAACATACATATCGATAATTACCTTAAACGTGAATGGATTAAATGCTCCAACCAAAAGACACAGGCTTGCTGAATGGATACAAATACAAGACTCATCTATATGCTGTCTACAAGAGACCCACTTCAGACCTAGGGACACATTCAGACTAAAAGTGAGGGGATGGAAAAATATATTCCATGCAAATGGAAATCAAAAGAAAGCTGGAGTAGCAATACTCATATCAGATAAAATAGACTTTAAAATAAAGAATGTTACAAGAGACAAGGAAGGACACTACATAATGATCAAGGGATCAATCCAAGAAGAAGATATAACAATTATAAATATATATGCACCCAACATAGGAGCACATCAATACATAAGGCAACTGCTAACAGCTATAAAAGAGGAAATCAACAGTAACAGAATAATAGTGGGGACTTTAACACCTCACTTACACCAAT
Source organism: Aethalodelphis obliquidens (assembly GCF_003676395.1). Taxonomy (NCBI): domain Eukaryota; kingdom Metazoa; phylum Chordata; class Mammalia; order Artiodactyla; family Delphinidae; genus Aethalodelphis; species Aethalodelphis obliquidens. Next base: position 1,278,388 of record NW_020837968.1, read on the forward strand.
GGAAAGATCATCCAAACAGAAAATTAACAAGGAAACACAAGCTTTAAATGACACAATAGACCAGGCAGATTTAATTGATATTTATAGGACATTCCACCCAAAAACAGAAGATTACACTTTCTTCTCAAGTGCGCACGGAACATTCTCCAGGATAGATCACATCTTGGGTCACAAATCAAGCCTCAGTAAATTTAAGAAAATTAAAATCATATCAAGCATCTTTTCTGACCACAACACTATGAGGTTAGAAATCAATTACAGGGAAAAAAGCAAAAAAAAAACACAAACACATGGAGGCTAAGCAATATGTTACTAAATAACCAAGAGATCACTGAAGAAATCAAAGAGGAAAGCAAAAAATACCTAGAGACAAATGACAATGAAAACACGACAATCCAAAACCTATGGGATGCAGCAAAAGCAGTTCTAAGAGGGAAGTTTATAGCTATAAACGCCTACCTCAAGAAATAAGAAAAATCTCAAATAAACAATCTAACCATTCACCTAAAGGAACTAGAGAAAGAAGACCAAACAAAACCCAAAGTTAGCAGAAGGAAAGAAATCATAAAGATCAGAGCAGAAATAAATGAAATAGAAACAAAGAAAACAATAGCACAGATCAATAAAACTATAAGCTTGTTCTTTGAGAAGATCAACGAAATTGATAACCATTAACCAGACTCATCAAGAAAAAGAGGGCGAGGGCTCAAATCAATAAAACTAGAAATGAAAAAGGAGAAGTTACAACAGGCAGCGCAGAAATACAAAGCATCCTAAGAGACTACGAAAAGCAATTCTGTGCCAATAAAATGGACAACCTGGAAGAAATGGACAAATTATTAGAAAGGTATAACCTTCCAAGACTGAACTAGGAAGAAATAGAAAATATGAATAGACCAATCACAAGTAATGAAATTGAAACTGTGATTAAAAATCTTCCAACAAATAAAAGTCCAGGACCAGATGAACGGATAAGTGACCTGGAAGACAGAATGATGGAATTCACGGCTGTGGAACAGAATAAAGATATTCTGTTATAATAAAGTTTCACAGGTGAATTCTATCAAACATTTAGAGAAGAGTTAAGACCTATCCTTCTCAAACTCTTCCAAAATATAGCAGAGGGAGGAACACTCCCAAACTCATTCTATGAGGCCACCATCACCCTGATACCAAAACCAGACAAAGATACTACGAAAAAAGAAAATTACAGCCCAATATCACTGATGAATATAGATTTAAAAATCCTCAAAAAAATACTAGCAAACAGAATCCAACAACACATTAAAAGGATCACACACCATGATCAAGTGGGATTTATACCAGGGAGGCAAGGATTCTTCAATATATGAAAATCAATCATTGTGATACACGATATTAAAAAATTGAAGAAGAAAAACCATATGACCATCTCAATAGATGCAGAAAAAGGTTTTGACAAAACCCAACACCCATTTATGATAAAAACGCTCCAGAAAGTGGGCATAGAGGGAAACTACCTCAACATAATAAAGGCCATATACGATAAACCCACAGCAAACATCATTCTCAATGGTGAAAAACTGAAAGCATTTCCTCTAAGATCAGGAACAAGACAAGGATGTCCACTCTTGCCACTATTATTCAACATAGTTTTGGAAGTCCTAGCCACGGCAATCACAGAAGAAAATGAGAAAAAGGAATACATATTGGAAAAGAAGTAAAACTGTCACTGTTTGCAGATTACATGATACTATACATACAGAATCCTAAAGATGCCACCAGAAAACTACTAGAGCTAATCAATGAATTTGATAAAGTTGCAGGGTACAAAATTTGTGAACAGAAATATCTTGCATTCCTATACACTAATGCTGAAAAATCTGAAAGAGAAATTAAGGAAACACTCCCATTTACCATTGCAACAAAAAGAATAAAATACCTAAGAATAAACCTACCTAGGGAGACAAAAGACCTGTATGCAGAAAACTATAAGACACTGTTGAAATAAATTAAAGATGATACCAACAGATGAAGAGATATACCATGTTCTTGGATTGGAAGAATCAATATTGTGAAAATGACTATACTACCCAAAGCAATCTACAGATTCAATGTAATCTCTATCAAATTACCAATGGCATTTTTTACAGAACTAGAACAAAAAGTCTTAAAATTTGTATGGAGACACAAAAGACCCCAAATAGCCAAAGCACTCATGAGGGAAAAAATGGAGCTGGAGGAATCAGACTCCCTGACTTCAGACTATACTACAAAGCTACAGTAATCAAGACAATATGGTACTGGCACAAAAACAGAAATATAGATCAATGGAACAGGATAGAAAGTTCAGAGATGAACCCACGTACCTATGGTCAACTAATTTATGAGAAAGGAGGCAAGCATATACAATGTAGAAAAGACAGTCTCTTCAATAAGTGGTGCTGGGAAAACTGGACAACTACATGTAAAAGAATGAAATTAGAACACTCCCTAACACCATACACAAAAATAAACTCAAAATGGATTAGACACCTAAATGTAAGACCGGACACCATAAAACTCTTAGAGGGAAACATAGGAAGAACAGTCTTTGACATAAATCACAGCAAGATCTTTTTTGATCTACCTCCTAGAGTAATGGAAATAAAAACAAAAATAAACAAATGGCACCTAATGAAATTTAAAAGCTTTTGCAAAGCAAAGGAAACTAAAAACAAGATGAAAATACAACCCTCAGAATGGGAAAAAAATATTTGCAAACGAATCAACAGACAAAGGATTAATCTCCAAAATATATAAACAGCGTATGCAGCTCAATATTAAAAAAAAAAACAACCCATTCAAAAAATGGGCAGAAGACCTAAACAGACATTTCTCCAAAGAGGACATACAGATGGCCGAGAAGCACATAAAATGCTGCTCAACATCACTAATTATTAGAGAAATGCAAATCAAAACTACAATGAGGTATCACCTCACACCATTTAGAATGGGCATCATCAGAAAATCTACAAACAACAAATGCTGGAGAGGGTGTGGAGAAAAGGGAACACTCTTGCACCATTGGTAGGAATGTAAATTGATACAGCCACTATGGAGAATAATATGGAGGTTCCTTAAACAACTAAAAGTAGAATTACAATATGAGTCAGCAATCCCACTCCTGGGCATATACCTAGAGAAAACCATAATTGAAAAAGACACATGCACCCCCAATGTTCATTGCAGCACTATTTACAATAGCAAGGTCATGGAAGCAACCTAAATGCCCATCGACAGACGAATGGGTAAAGAAGATGTGGTACATATATACAATGGAATATTACTCATCCATAAAAAGGAAAATTGGTCACTTGTAGAGACGTGGATGAATCTAGAGACTGTCATACTGAGTGAAGTAAGTCAGAAAGAGAAAAACAAATACTGCATATTAATGCCTATATGTGGAACCTAGAAAAATGGTACAGATGAACCAGTTTGCAGGGCAGAAATTGAGACACAGATGTAGAGAGCAAACGTATGGACACAAAGAGGGAAAAGCGGTTGGGGGGGGTAGTGATGGGATGAATTGGGAGATTGGGATTGACACGTATACACTAATGTGTATAAAATGGATGACTAATAAGAACCTGCTGTATCAAAAAATAAATTAAAAAAAAAGAAAAGATGAGGAACAAATTACTGATAAATATATGGGTAAATCTAAAAGAATATTGTTGGACAACATAATATTAATATATCTTTGGGACTTAAACTATATGTACAATGAAAATGCATGACATAATAATACAAAAAGTGGGAAAAGTAAATAAAGTGTTCTGTGTCCTAGAGAAATGGTAAAACTACGAATTTGTACTCAATTGTAATAAGGCAATTTTACATTATGAAATCTCTATGATAACAGCTAAAGGAAGTCTGGAGGAACGTATAATCCACAAGCTATGAGAGAGTAAAATGGTATAACAAAAAATTTGATTTGCCCATGAGAAAACAATAAAAAAAAAAAGAGAGAGAAAACAGAACATAGAACAGATAGGATATATATCTAGTATAGTAAGGTAGTAGCTATAAACCCAAACATATCAGTAATCACATTAATGTGTAAATGGACTAAATAATCCATTGTAAAGGAAATGATTGTCAGACTGAATAAGTATAATTTTACATACACTAACTATATATTGCTTGTAAGACATACACATTACAAGTAAGAATCCAGAAAGTTGAAAGTTAAAGGATGAAAAATTGTACACCTTGTAAATACTTGGCAAACGCCAGTTGGTACAGCTAAAGTAGATTTTACGGCAAAACCAAACAAAAACAAAGCATTACTACAGGTAAAGAAAGACTCAAATTATACAGATTCAACATGTTTCAATCTGTGTGCACCTAATAAAATAGCATCAAAATACATAACCAAAATTTGACAGAACTAAAATGATAAATATTTTTAAATGTACCATGTGAGAGAATTTAACACACTTCTTTTGATAATTGGTAGAAAAATAAACAAACAAACATAAATCTGGACAGATAAGAATGAACTTAGTAACATGAGAAACAAAATTCAATTCAATTGATATGTATGTAACAACAGTGAACCCAACAAGGACAAAATTAATTTATTTCCAGTAAAAAGGTTTACCTGAAACAAGTATATGCTTGTAATAGACTAAGTATCAGTGAATTTCAAAGAACAGATATAATTCAAAGTATGTCTCAATGGATTTAGACTAGAAATCAACAACCAAAAGAAAATTAGAAAATCCTCCAATGTTTAGAATTTAAAAAATAAACTTCTACATAACTCAGAGTGCATAGAAGATATCAAAATGGGTATTATAAAGTTTTAGCTGAATGATAGTAAAAATCAAAAATATAAAAATGTGTGGGATGAAGCTGAAGTTATGCTCAGTGGGAAATTTATATCCTTAAATTCATTTTTAGGGAAAAACATAAAGGATGAAAATTAGTACTCTAAGTATACATCTAAACAAGCTAGGAAAAGTATAATAAAATAAATCCAATAAAGTAGAAGAGAGGAAATAATAAAGACAAGAATATAAATTAATGAAATAGCAACATTTGATGAAAGGATCAAAAAATGCAGATACTGATTGCTTATAAGGACCAATAAAATTTACAGACCCTCAGCAAGATATATCAGAAAGACATACTTCTTCACAGTAGTATAACAAAAGACACATCACTAAAGGCATTAAAAAGACCATTAAGAGGATGTCATGAACGTTATGTCAACAAACTTGACAATTTAGATATAATGGACACATTCTTACAAACCACTTCCTACTGAAACGGAGAGAAGAGAATAATAACCTAATATCTATTAAACAAATTGAAGTTGTCATTAAAACCTTTCCTCAAAAAAAACCTCAAGGCCCAGGTGGCATCTCTGATGATTTCTTACAATTATTAAAGAAGAAATAGTACCAGTCTTAGACAAAATCTAGAGAATTGATAAAAAGGGAATACTTCCCAACGCATTGTATGAAGTTAGCAGAAACTTGATACAAAACCCAAAAGGAAAATAACAAACCAATCTCCCTCAAGAAAATAGTTGCAAAAATCCTACGTAGAGTATTAGCAAATAAAATTCAACAATATATAAAACGCATAATTCATCACAACTATGTGGGATTTATTACAGAAATACAATCCTGCTTTAACATTCAAAAAAGAAGCAATGTAATTCCAGGGAAAAAAAAATAAATGTAATAATCATATGATTGTTTCAACAGATATTGCTAAAATTAAACTCACTGAAGGTTTTCTTAAACTCTTAGCAAAATAGAAATAGGTGGTTTCTATATCTTTATTTTGATTTTTTTAACGTATTTGTAACACCATATTTAAAGATGAATTACTGAAAGATTTAGTTATGAGATCAGAACACAGATACCCACCACTTATACTCAGCATTATACTGAAGTCCAAGACAGTGAAATAAGATAAGAAAATAAATGAAAGTCAGATATAAACACAAAGAAATATTTTCTTTTTATTTAAAAATATGCTATTTTATGACTCCTGAGAATTTTGGGAGATAGTGTTACTTTTATTAGGATGCCTCATCAACAAGGCATTATCATCTTTCAGATTGAGGGGACCATTCCTATATCTGTTTCCCGCTGTCCTCGTGTTTTCTAGCACAGCACCAATAACACTGAATGACCACTGTTAGACTGGTTACCCACAGCACACAGCTTAACCATCCTATAGGTCCTACCAACCCAGTACCTCATGTATGGTTTGTACTTAAAAAGTACTTGTTAGAATGAGCTGGATTCTAGTTATTTATGATCTAGAGGAAAGAGTAGAAACCAGTAATTCAACAAGCTCACTAATAAAATAACAAAAATGCAAAATTTAAATTTTATATTAGTGCTATATCAACGCGAAGAGAAGAGGAAGTGAAAAATATGGTTTTATTTTAATAAATAGAGACATATGTGGCAGTACTTACCCAAACACAATGGTGGTGTAGTCCACACTCCCTCTAAACAATAGGACTCCTTAGACCCTTGTAGGAAATGGTGCTCGAAACATCTGTATTCCACTGAGGAACCATTTTCATAGGTCCTGACTGTTGAACTCTTAATAACTCCATTTTTAATAAATGGGGGAGATGCACATGTTCTTTTAGATTCTGCAAAAATAATAAAGTCTGCAATGAATTGCTACAATAGGCAGCCAGTGTTTTTATAATCTCTACAGAAATAAAACAATATATTTCATGTAAAAGCATTTTTAAGACATCTTTCAAGTAATTTTTAAATATCAAAAGCATTTCTGCAATAACTTCATACATAAAATTTATGATTGCAATTAGAATATCATAATATTAAATACACATTTAAAACTAGCAAAGTATTAATTATTGTGATTTTACTTTTCCCCTTTCTGTTTGCCAAAAGTGAAAGCATATAAGATCCGTCTTGAGGCCATGCTTTCTGTATGCATTCTCTTCCTGTTTCCTTATTAAAAGTGACAGTCCCATGCCCAAGGAGTACACAAAGTCTCTCACTCTACCTTAAGCCCTCTTCTGAGACAATGCTCCCCTGCAAACCCTGAGGAGAGCAATGCTTTACAGGGTTGTTGATTGCTCACAAGAGGGTGATCCATCCTCTGAAAGTCTGGTGATATGTACAAAATCTCATGATTTCTCTCTTTATAAAACTGACTTACAGAATTAAAAGATGTCAGCATAGATCCTATTTAAGGGTATGTGCTGATTGGAAATTGATCAGGTCATTCCCAATTTTATAGATTAGATGATGAGGGTGGTGGATTGCTTAGGGTCTTATCCTTTGAACTCATACTGATCACCTGTGATACTGGTCACCCAAGAAATTGTCAGGAAGCACTACTGTTTTACCTTTTCTAATACATGAAGGATATTTCACTTCACCTCTGTTGCACTGCACCGATAATTCAGAGGGTGCAGTTGATGGAGACAAGTCATACCCCTGTTTACATACAAAATCTATTAAATCTCCATGTAGGATCTTTCCTTCATAATTCCATTTCATCTCTAGGTTATTTCTGCTCATGTCATCCATGTTAACTGTACACGGCTCTGTAAAACAAAGGGTCTTTTCAATTCTTTACTCATCTCACAAGTAAGAAAGTGATATATTTTTACAAAAAAAATTATGACAGGCATCAAAAGCAGTATTTTATATTTACCATTTATCATTATTAAAGCTCTTCACACATATACATGATAAAGGATACACTTTATTGTTGTCAAATGAATTTATATATTTTGTATTATCTTCAATATATCATAAATTAAAACCACTCAATTTGAAACATTAAAAATATTGTTTAAGGCAACAACCACTTAGGTTCATTCTGATTTCCTTCCTATAAAATAAAATCTTCAAATAGAAAATGTATTAACTGTGTAATATTTGTGGGACACTTACCACTTGATATTCGTCGGTGAATAAAACAAAGATCCCTGCCCTCATGGAGATTACCTTCTAACTGGGAGACACACACACACAATCAACAATAAATGTAATAAATATATGGATCTTATAATTTGGGGCCATCTTTAAACTACATATAATAAGTGCGATAGGAAAATTAATAGTGGAGGCGTGGGGGAAGGGGGGCTGTGCTTCTAGGTAAGGTGGTTGGGACAGGCTTAAATAAGTAATCTTTGAACAGACTTGCAGAAGGCTAAGGAGTGAACCAAGTCATTTCCTCTCATTGTTGTGGCCTCTCCCGTTGCGGAGCACAGGCTCCGGACGTGCAGGCTCAGCGGTCATGGCTCACGGGCCCAGCCGCTCCGCGGCATGTGGGATCTTCCCGGGCCAGGGCACGAACCCATGTCCCCTGCATCGGCAGGCGGACTCTCAACCACTGCGCCACCAGGGAAGCCCCTGAACCAAGTCATTTTTTGAGGGAAGGGCATTCCAGGCACAGGGAACTACCTTGAGGTGAGAGCACACCTGGCTTACTTGGGGAGGAGTAATGAGACTAGACTGGCTGAAGTAGGATAAGGGCAGGGAAGACCAGCAGGGGGGAGGTTGAGAAGTTCATAACATCTGGAATAATTCACAGATGGGAATTATAGCACCATCTTTCCCATTCGTAGTGAGAGTATTTTCAGTCCCACAGGACAAGTAAGATGCACAAAGCTCTCTCCTCTTGCCCTGATGACAATAAATGATCTTCACTCAGTATTTGCTTTAGGCTGTGGGCACCAAGCCTAAATGTCATGAGGCAATTGCTCCAGACAGAAAATGATAGGTTTCCTTAAACCTTATTGTTCCCTATGGGATTGTTCCATTACTAGCTTTTCCTTTACAATTTCGGTCCAGTCTCTATCCTCAGAGATGACTGTACTTCCATTCAATGCAATATCAATCACATCATCAAAAGCTTAACATCAAAATCATTTATGAAAATATGAGAGCAATAGAAAAACTACAGGTGAAGATATATCTGAATGTGAATGTGAACAGCAAACTAAGAATGACTTGGAGAGAAACCACAAAGGAGATGCTGAAAGAGCTGACTTAAAACTTAAATTTATGTATATTAAAAACACTATAAATAAAAGGAAGAGGAAAACAAAAAATAGCTGCAATATACATGACTGTCAAATGGATAATGTAATTTATATAGATAAAGCTCTTATGGGTATGGAAAAATCGCTAAACTATGAACAATCAGTTCATTGAAAAACCACCTATGGCCATTAGAAAATTGAAAAATGTCAACTGTTTAATACCCAAATAAATCCAATTAAAGTAATTTTAATTGCTTAATTAACAATATGTAAAGATTAAGATATTCAAGTTCACAAAGATTAAGAAACTACTTCATTAATTCACTGATGCTAGGATCATAAATCAGAATAAACTTTATGAAGGGCAGTTTGGCAATTATCAGAAATTTAATTAAAATTCCAGATCTCTTTGATCCAGAAATTCCTCTTCAGATAATCTGAAAACAAAAACAAAACATGTGAAATAAATAGAATTAATTTTATTTTATTAAAAAATAAAGATTATTTACATGTACAAATATTTAGTACAAGATGTACTGTGTGGAATATAAAAATGTTGAAAACACACTAAATGTCCATCAAAAAATAATTAAATTATGGCATATCTGCATTAAGGAAAACTGTATAGCCATTAAAATATAATGTAGAAATATATCAAACCATGTTCATAATATAGTTTAAGTGAAAGAAACAAGATTCATAGCCTCTTCATGATATCATACAGTTTTGTGAATATGTATGTTGGAAGCTGGTGTAGAAAAAGGTGTAAAAGACCATTATCTAAGTCACTGACGTTTCCGGCAAGGTTACTGATATTTTCTGTTTTCTTCTAGTTTATTCTGTATGTTTATTAATTTTCTTGTAGATAACAATGATTTGCTTTTGTAGTTTAAAGAGCTAATATTTTTAACTAAACGTCTTTTTTAACTTATAGGGAGTTTATCATGCAATTTTCTATTTGTAGAAGTCACAATGTAAGAAGTTCTTTGCAACTGTAGTGACCAGGTACGTTACTTTTAAATGTAACTCTGACTAGCAAAGTTAAAAAATGAGGCAAATCTATAGGCTTGAAATGAGAGGTGAATATTGTTTTCCCAAAGTAATTTCAATTTAGGTAATTATTTAGATAGCTGCCTCAGTTTTCTACTTGAAGACATTAACATTAATTAATCCATGCCTTAATCCAAAATATAGAGTAACTACAAACGTTTTTATCTGCTCAACAAGATAAAACAAAAGTGAGGAAGCAGTGGCAAAGAAAGCTATAAATGACATGCTCTACCAAGGAAAGAATTGGGATTGATTATTCTTCTGTCCAAATGACATTCTGAGGACAATAAGAGAGACAACGAGGAATATAAACAACCAGGGGAAATTCCAGTTAGGAGAAAGACAACACAAATGTAATCAGACACACAAATGTGATTACGTTTAATGCCACTGAAGTGGACACTTAAACATGGTTAAAATGGTAAAGTTTTGTTGTTCTTATGTTACCACATTAAAAAAAAAAATGCAGTGGGGTAAGAACGAGTATAGCCTAAACCCTAAGATACTAGGGATGTTTTTCTGCTGACAGAAACGATAAGGTAAAACCCTTGAAGAATGAAAGATATATACAAAATTCTCTTTTCCATGCTATAAAACATTATATGAAAATCACATAAGAATACAAACATAAGGGTAAAACAAATTCAATGTGTCCTGCTATAAGCAGAATAAGTTCCAGGGACCTAATGTACAAAACAATATATAAAAAAATAAATCAGATAAAAGTAAAAAATTAAAAAAAAACCACCCCAATGTTGTGCACTTAAAAGTTGCTAAGGTGGATCTTGAATGCTCTCATCATAACAACAACCCCCAAAATTACATGAGGTGAAGGATAAATAAACTAACCTTACTGTGGTAATAATTTCACAATGTATTTGTGTATCAAACCATCACATTATACACCTTAAACATACACAAGGTTATATGTCAATTGTATCTCAATAAGGCTGGGAAAAATTTTTTTAATTCAATGTGTTCTCTATCTTACCTAAGCAAACAGGTGGGGATGACCATTTTCCTTGTTCACAATGAGATATTTTTGCTCCTCTCAATAAGTAATATTCATTGCATCTATATTCCACTGAGGATCCTGTTGGGTAGCTTGCTAATAATCCACCAATAACAGCTCCATTTATTATATCAGGTGGAGAATTACAATTCTCAGTATTTCCTAAGAAAAGAAGTTATTTTTAAATTAATACAAACATAACAACATAATGATATAATACAGTTGCGCATACAATAGTACTTTAATATTTCACTATGTAATTTAGGACAATTGATCTCTCAGTGTACCAGAATCAGAGAAACTTTATTCAGCTAAGTATTGTTAAAATTTACTAAGCCAAACTAAAGAGCAAATGTTTTGCTGAAGGACAAGTACGCAGCGGATTTTTCACTTTTCTTGCTTCTGAAGGACTCTTGCTATAGATATTCTTAAAATGTACAGAAAGGTAAACAGTGTTCTTTAACCTAACGATTATGGTCCATTTAAAAACTGACCTTTGTTATCATCCATTTTTATTTTTTCCTTCTCATCTCTCTTCATCTCAGATCTCAATCAACCCATGGATGAAAATTTCCATTTTTCTCTCTGTCTTCAGCGTCTTTCTCCTACTCGGCTAATTTCTCTAGCATCTTTAATAGCTTTTCTCTTACACAACAGATATCCTCGGTAAACATGTCTGTGGAGGTCTCTCCAGGACCTGATCAAGAAATGAGGAGAGGGCTTCCCTGGTGGCGCAGTGGTTGAGAGTCCCCCTGCCGATGCAGGGGACGCGGGTTCGTGCCCCAGTCCGGGAAGATCCCACATGCCGCGGAGCGGCTGGGCCCGTGAGCCATGGCCGCTGAGCCTGCGCTCCGCAACGGGAGAGGCCACAACACTGAGAGGCCCGCGTACCGCAAAAAAAAAAAAAAAAGAAAAAAAAGAAATGAGAAGGATGGCAGGATGGGTAGCACCAAGGAGTGGTACCCTGGTTGTGCCCTTCAGTGAGATGAAAGAGCAGGTATATGGCTCAGAGGGTGGAGGGCTCAGAATGGCCAGATGCAAAAGTACTATCATCAAGATGTTAAAAACTTGTTTCCCAATTCTTTATATCCAGTTAAATTCTACAGAGAGCTCCATATGCTCAGGAAAAATAGCAGAGTAAGTGCTCTCTCTGTGTGTTTCAAACTCTTCTAAGCAATGGACCGTTGCTGTAAGTGTGTGAATTAAACAAAGGAAAATGTTACACACTAGGCTTAGCTCTGGATGTGAAACGCAGCACACATACCAACACACTCAGGGGGAAGGGTCCATTTTCCACGTTTACAAGTTATTTCTTCTGGTCCCCGGAGGTGATACCCTCTTTCACACACATATGTCACTTTATCCCCATTATAATAGACCTTGGAGGATAGGTTTGCTGCAGCATTCTCAACCAAGGGCGGGTCCTCACAGCCCGTCCTCTGCTTTTCTTCTGAAAAGGGAAAATTGAAACAGAAGAGACCATTTAGCTCCACATGCACGCAGGTTTCATTTTAGGGAAAGCTCATTTGAGGTGCTGCTAACCAATGCATTTGGGAGGTTCTGTCCATTTTCCATTTTCACAGCGTATCTCTTCTGATCCCTGCCTCTCAAAGTTAAGTCCACACTCTATACGCACTGTTTCTCCGTGACGATAAGTGGTTGAGTACCTTTGGATTCTGGAAGTCAGAGGCACAGGGGGAGGGGGACATCGATTTCTTCTTCCTTTTATGGAGAAACATCAGTATATTTAGTCATATAATTACCAAAAAATAATAGTTAAGATTTCATAAGCACATTCATTGTGCCAAGGACCCTAAGAAGTATGGCAGACAGACTGGGGCCACCCCCTGGATCCCCACATCCTGAGGCTGACTTCCTTGAGTCATGCCCCTCCCCAAGAACAGGAACTGGGACTTGCTTCTAAGCAATGAACACAGCCAAGATGATGGGATGCATGTGACCTGTTTAAACACAGCCACAAGGATGGATGCGTGTGACCATGCACACATACTCTCGCAGCACAGTATGGTAAGGCCGTTCTTGCCGAGCTCTTTCGCAGCTGATCTGGAAAAGAAGCAAGCTGCTTCATCGCGAGCTTCCGAATGGGGTGGGTCAGAGGGCAGGGGGCACAGGGCTGCCTGCAGGGGCATCCAGGAGGAGACTGAAGCCCTCTGCTCCGCAGCCTGCCAAGCTCCAAATGCTGCCACAAACCACAGTGAACTTGAAAGCAGGTTCTTCCCGAGCCCAGCCCCAGATGACACCGCAGTCCCACCTGACACCTTGACTGCAGCTTTGTTAGACACAGACACAGAGCCAGGTCAGCTCCACCCAGAATCCTGACCCACAGAAACTGTGAGACACAGGTGTGTGGTTTCAAGCTGTTAAGTTCGTGCCAATAGAAAACTAAAAGAGCCAGCACGTTACATTCATTATCTCCTTTAATCTTAAAATAACTTTAAGTGGGGACTATTACATCTCCCATATTACAGACAAAGAAACTAAAACTTATGAAGTAAGTAAATTATTAGTAAGTGGTGGATCTGTTCCTAAACCCGTGTCTATCTGAATTAAAATCTCCTGCTCTTAACTATTCTAAAATACTGACTATATTAATTTCCCATGGCTGCCGTGACCAATTACCACAATGGAGAGGCTTAAAAAATAGCACACCTTTATTCTCTTACATTTCTGGAAGCCAAAGTCCAGAATCAGTTTCACTGGGCTGAAATCAAGGTATCAGGAGAGCTGTGTTCCTTCTGGAGCCTTTAGGAGACAAGCAGCTTCTTTGCCTCTGCAAGCTTCTGGGGGCTGCGTGCCCTCCTTGGCTTATGACCCCTTCCTTTTTCACTCCAACCTTTGCTTCCATCGTCACATCTCATACTTGATCTTCTGTAGTCAAATCTCCCTCTGCCTCCCTCTTATATAATTATGATGCTTATGATTACATTTGGGGCCCACATGGATAATCCCAGATATTATTCCTCTCTCCAGATCCTTAATTTCATCACATCTGCAAAGTCCCTTTTGCCCTATAGGGTAACATTCACTGGTTCCAGGGACTTGAATATGAATATTTTCTTTTGGGAGGGAGGGAGGCATTACTCAGACGACTACACTGCCCATCCTACATCTAAGGACTGTTTGCTAGAAAACGATAGCAGGAATGTTGGCACAAGACTTAATTTGGTGGGAGTGGGGCGAACAGGTGATAAGTAGGTAGGGATCTGCCATTTCATTTTGAAATAATATGCTACAGGTAATTTGCTAACAATCTTCCTCTCTGCTGTTAGAGCAAGGCTGTTGGGCACCACTGGAAAGTTTTAAAAAGAATATTTCTAACAAAAAAAATTAAAGTCATTGTTTAGAGAATTTAGAGGATGAGCATTTAGAGAATGATGGCAGCATTTAGAGAATGATGGCAGTTCTGGGAAACCCCACTGCATAACCCTGGTGACCCCTCTTTCGTTCCTCCCAGCAACTGTTTCAAATCTTCACTACTCTCTTCCAAGTTTTCCTTTCCTGTCTTTCTCCTGCCTGTTAATAATGACACTATTTCCTACATTACAGAGACAATAGAGGCTATCAAGCCCTTTACCTCTCCCCATCCTTCCCAATCCTCCAAGTCCTATTTATCTTTTAAGGCCCAGTTCAGACATTATCCATCACCTCTGTAAACACTGTCCCACACCATATCAATCAGAACCTTCAGTGTTTGTTCAAACACCTTATACCTGACTTTATTACACCAGTTGTCACATTGTACCAATGATTTGTATCTGTTTCCTCTGCTAGACCAGGACCTCCTTCATATAACACTGCAGGTGTGATTATAAGACTATTGAATTGATGTCTCTTAACAGATAATCATACCACCTGCTTGAACACAGCCAGTGATATAAATGGAACCACAGACGTCCCATTTGACAGTGGCTCTTACTGGATGACCTCAGTTTTCATTTTCAATCTGGGTAACATTCTGCTGCTTTTCCTGCTCTTTACCCCACTGTTCTGAAGACTGTATTTTCACATCAGGGAATATGTGGCTAAGTAATAAGAAAGTACCTCCACAAAGCTGCCAACTTGGGACAACTGGATCTAGTTAATTCCCAACAACAACAATTATTCATTATAATGAGAGATTTACAATTTATAATAGATTTTTAAAAATATATTTAAAAGATATATCCACTCTACAAACTAATGTAAAAATTAAGATTTCTTCAGATTAAATGTATTAAAGACTGTTGAAAATAGCACTGATTTAAAAGACAATATTTATTTTAAAAAATAGCACTCTGGAGAAGAATTAGATATCATCAGAGACATTTTTCCATAGAAATTAAAGAAATTAAAGCTGATTCAGACATGATATTTTATTTGTGTGAGTATGAAATTTTAAAAATTACCTTCACAGACAGGAGATTCTGGGTACCAACCAAAGTTATAGCACTGAATTAAATCAGATCCACTTAGATAATAATTTTTATGACAGAAAAACTGAACTACGTCTCCTTCTTCATAGGTTTGCTTCACAGGATGAAAATAACCATTTTCTATTGATCTTAAAGAAGAACATATTAATTCTAAAAATGAAAGAACAAATAAAAAACAAAGAAGTGTTATTTTTCCTGCTAGAACAAAATTCACCCACTACTTACCTGCCATATCTGAATTAGAAATCAGCAACTTTGCCAAATTTTGTTATTCCTAGTAAAAGCTTGCCAATTTATATATTTATTGAATATCATTAAACTTATTTTAATTTAAGTATCTGAGCTAAAAGGATTTTTCCCTCTTTGAGAGCTTGAAATGATGAAAGCCTACTGTCAACATCATTAAAACCAGAAGCAAAAAAATATGAAAAAAGGAACATAATTCGCATAACAACTTGTACCCATTTCTGAGAGGGAGTTTTCAAAGTGAAAGTAGTCGTCTTCAAAGTGAGAACCTACTGGCACATCGTGGGGTGAGGGCCCATCCGTACGGGTGACACTCCACCTCCTCTGTCCTCTTCCCGGAAGCTGTGTGGTACCCAGAGGCACACTCATATCGTATTTTGTCCTTCACTTTGAACATCTTCTGTGTTGTGGAATAATTTCCGTGATGTAATTCAGGGGCCAAACATGTCTCTAAAAAAAAAAGAAATTAAAGTCATTTGTTTTATGAACTCCATCCCTAAACCTAGAATATTAAAAGGAAATCTCAAAAAGTATTTTCTATGAATTTTAACAATATATGACAGAATCAGCTCTTGGCAAAATTGAAAAATAATCAAAGTTTGCCTTTGTCTCTGGATTCCCTTTCTTCATGCACCCTGAATCCTAACTCTACCTGTCTTCAGTCTTTAAAATTCTACGCTAGTGTAGTTGGCCAAAGGTCACAATTCAATAGAAAACTTGTGCAGTAGCGATTTTTTGATGATGTCCCATCTGTGGATTTGTATAATTTAAATAGATAACACCACACTAACTATATATATACATATATATATATACAAATAAGTGGGTTATTTTTAAAATAAATTTATTATTTATTTATTTTTGGCTGCGTTGGGTCTTTGCTGCTGCACGTGGGCTTTCTCTAGTTGTGGTGAGCTGGGGCTACTCTTCATTGCTGTGCACAGGCTTCTCATTGTGGTGACTTGTCTTGCTGCAGAGCATAGGCTCTAGGAGCGTGGGCTTCAGTAGCTGTGGCATGCGGGCTCAGTAGTTGTGGCTTGCAGGCTCTAGAGCGCAGGCTCAGTAGCTGTGGCGCACAGGCTTAGTTGCTCCGCAGCATGTGGAATCTTCCCGGACCAGGGCTCGAACCCATGTCCCCTGCATTGGCAGGTGGATTCGCAACCACTGCGCCACCAGGGAAGTCCCTGTTTGGGTTATTTTTAAGTTTATCTGATATTGGTTTGAGGTATAAAATAATGTGCATTATTTCAAACTCTTCTCTAATGAAGGAAATACTAATTTATGTATGTTGTGACAGAAAGTTTCATTAAGGGTCTTTCCTTTTATTCCACTCCAATTCTTTGTTTACTAGTAAAAAATAGGAACTGCTGGAGTAGGTGTGTGGTAGAGGTTGGGAATCCTTGGATTAAGGAAACACCCAGCATTAGAGGGAAACAATATAATAACTTCCTGCATCGAGAGACATAATAAAATAACAATTATATTTAAACAAGAATGCCTACCCATATAAGAAAGCATTGAACTCACAAGCTCTTACCTTCAGATTTAGGAGATAATTCTTAAACACATACCATGTTCCTTCCTACAGGTTGGCTGAGAAGACCATCCAACAGGGAGGCATTGAACCACTCCTTCATCCTGCCCTGTTGTGGTTTTGTACCCTGATGCACAACGATAACGCATGTTCTCTTGAATTTTGTAAAATAATTTTGTGTCAAAGACGTAACCGTTCCTCAGGTCAGGCTTAGGGCATTTTTCTGTGGGGAAAAAATATTTCTGTTCTAAATTGATGAAATTAAGCTTGTTCTTTACTAAGCTGTAAAACTAACAATGCAAAAGTTTAATATTATTCTTGGAATTTTAAGGAGAAAGAAAAATGTTCACTCCACAATTCCTTGATTTAATTTAATTTTGGAACTATCCTGCTTGCTCTGCATCAAATTTCTTTAAAAGTTGATTCAATTTGACAATAAAATTCTTGGATGTACTAACTTCTGTTCTCACAGTCATCCCACCCCTACCTCACCTACGTTAGAAAATATATCCAGGGATCTTCCTCTAACTAATTGTCATTAATGGAAAATCTTCCTGTGATTTATGTCATAGAGTGTCCTGCCTATATTTTCCTCTAAGAGTTTAATAGTGTCTGGCCTTACATTTAGGTCTTTAATCCATTTTGAGTTTATTTTTGTGTATGGTGTTAGGGACTGTAGTAATTTCATTCTTTTACATGTAGCTGTCCAGTTTTCCCAGCACCACTTACTGAAGAGGCTGTCTTTTCTCCACTGTATATTCTTGCCTCCTTTATCAAAGATAAGGTGACCATATGTGCGTGGGTTTATCTCTGGGCTTTCCATCCTGTTCCATTGATCTATATTTCTGTTTTTGTGCCAGTACCATACTGTCTTGATTACTGTAGTTTTCTAGTATAGTCTGAAGTCAGGGAGCCTGACTGCTCCAGCTGTTTTTCTTTCTCAAGACTGCTTTGGCTATTCAGGGTCTTTTGTGTTTCCATACAAATTGTGGAATTATTTTATTCTAGTTCTGTGAAAAATGCCAGTGGTAGTTTGATAGGGATTGCACTGAATCTGTAGATTGCTTTGAGTAGTATAGTCATTTTCACAATGTTGATTCATCCAATCCAAGAACATGGTATATCTCTCCATCTATTTGTATCATCATTAATTTCTTTCATCAGTGTCATATAATTTTCTGCATACAGGTCTTTTGTCTCCTTAGGTAGGTTTATTCCTAGATATTTCTTTCTTTTTGTTGCAGTGGTAATGGGAGTGTTTTCTTAATTTCACTTTCAGGTTTTTCATCTTTAGTGTATAGGAATGCAAGAGAGTTCTGTGCATTCATTTTCTATCCTGCTACTTTACCAAATTGATTGATTAGCTCTAGTAGTTTTCTGGTAGCATCTTTAGGATTCTCTATGTATACTATCATGTCATCTGCAAACAGTGACAGCTTTACTTCTTCTTTTCTGATTTGGATTCCGTTTATTTCTTTTTCTTCTCTGATTGCTGTGGCTAAAACCTACAAAAGTATGTTGAATAATAGTGGTGAGGGTGGGCAACCTTGTCTTATTCCTGATCTTAGTGGAAATGGCTTCAGTTTTTCACCATTAAGGACGATGTTGGCTGTGGGTTTGTCATATATGGCCTTTATTATGTTGAGGTAAGTTCCCTCTATTCCTACTTTCTGCAGGGTTTTTATCATAAATGTGTGTTGAATTTTGTCAAAAGCTTTCTCTGCGTCTATGGAGATGATCATATGTTTTTTCTCATTCAATTTGTTAATATGGTGTATCACGTTGATTGACTTGCGTATATTGGAGAATCCTTGCATTCCTGGGATAAACCCCCCTTGATCATGGTGTATGACCCTTTTAATGTGCTGCTGGATTCTGTTTGTTGGTATTTTATTGAGGATTTTTGCATCTATGTTCATCAGTGATACTGGCCTGTAGTTTTCTTTGTGACATCCTTGTCTGGTTTTGGTATCAGGGTGATGGTGGCCTCGTAGAATGAGCTTGGGAGTTTTCCACCCTCTGCTATATTTTGGAAGAGTTTGAGAAGGGTAGGTATTAGCTCTTCTCTAAATGTTTGATAGAATTCTCCTGTGAAGCCATCTGGTCCTGGGCTTTTGTTTGTTGGAAGATTTTTAATCATAGTTTCAAATTCTTTCCTTGTGATTGGTCTGTTTATAGTTTCTATTTCTTCCTGGTTCAGTCTCGGAAGGTTGTGCATTTCTAAGAATTTGTCTATTTATTCCAGGTTGTCCATTTTATTGGCATATAGTTGCTTGTAGTAATCTCTCAAGATCCTTTGTATTTCTGCAGTGTCAGTTGTTACTTCTCCTTTTTCATTTCTAATTCTATTGATTTGAGTCTTCTCCCTTTTTCTCTTGATGAGTCTACCTAATGGTTTATCAATTTCGTTTATCTTCTTAAAGAACCAGCTTTTAAATTTATTGACCTTTGCTATTGTTTCCTTCATTTCTTTTTCATTTATTTCTGATTTGATCTTTATGATTTCTTTCCTTCTGCTAACTTTGGGTTTTTTTTGTTCTTCTTTCTCTAATTGTTTTAGGTGTCAGGGTAGGCTTTACATTTCAGATGTTTCTTGTTTCTTAAGGCAGGATTGTATTGCTATAAACTTCCCTCTTAGAACTGCTTTTGCTGCATCCCACAGGTTTTGGGCCGTTGTGTTTTCATTGTCATTTGTTTCTAGGTATTTTTGATTTCCTCTTTGATATTTTCAGTGATCTCTTGGTTATTAAATAGTGTATTGTTTAGCCTCCATGTGTTTGTATTTTTTACAGATTTTTTCCTGTAATTGATATCTAATCTCATAACACCGTGGTCGGAAAAGATACGACTTCAATTTTCTTAAATTTGCCAAGGCTTGATTTGTGACCCAAGATAAGATTTATCCTGGAGAACGTTCCATGAGCACTTGAGAAGAAAGTGTATTCTGTTGTTTTTGGATGGAATGTCCTACAAATGTCAATTAAGTCCATCTTATTTAATGTATCATTTAAAGCTTGTGTTTCCTTATTTATTTTAATTTTGGATGACCTGTCCATTGGTGAAAGTGGGGTGTTAAAGTCCCCTACTATGATTGTGTTACTGTCAATTTCCCTTTTTATGGCTGTTAGTATTTGCCTTATATATTGAGGTGCTCCTATGTTGGGTGCGTAAATATTTACAATTGTTATATCTTCTTCTTTGATTGATTCCTTGATCATTATGTAGTGTCCTTCCTTTTCTCTTGTAATAGTCTTTGTTTTAAAGTCTATATTTTGTGATATGAGAATTGCTACTGCAGCTTTCTTTTGATTTCCATTTGCATGGAATATCTTCTTCCATCCCCTCACTTTCAGTCTGTATGTATCCCTAGGTCAGAAGTGGGCATCTTGTAGACAGCATATATATGGGTCTTGTTTTTGTATCCATTCATCCAGTCTCTATGTTTTGTTTGGAGCATTTAATCCATTTACATTTAAGGTAATTATCGATATGTATATTCCTACTACCATTTTCTTAACTGTTTGGGGTTTGTTATTGTAGGTCTTTTCCTTCTCTTGTGTTTCCTGCCTAGAGAAGTTCCTTTAGCATTTGTTGTAAAGCTGTTTTGGTCGTGCTGAATTCTCTTAGCTTTTGCTTGTCTGTAAATGTTTTAATTTATCCGTCAATTCTAATGAGAACCTTGCTGGGTAGAGTAATCTTGGTTGTAGGTTTTTCCCTTTCATCGCTTTAAATATATCCTGCCACTCCCTTCTGGCTTACAGAGTTTTTGCTGAACGATCAGCTGTTAACCTTATGGGGATTCCCTTTTATGTTATTTGTTGTTTTTCCCTTGCTGCTTTGAATATTTTTTCTTTGTATTTAATTTTTGACAGTTTGATTAATATGTGTCTTGCCATGGTTCTCCTTGGATTTATCCTGTATGGGACTCTCTGTGCTTCCTGGATTTGATTAACTATTTCCTTTCCCATATTAAGGAAGTTTTCAACTATAACCTCTTCAAATATTTTCTCAGTCCCTTTCCTTTTCTCTTCTTCTTTTGGGATCCCTATAATTAGAATGTTGGTGCCTTTAATGTTGTCCCAGAGGTGTCTGAGACTGTCCTCAGTTCTTTTTATTCTTTTTTCTTTATTCTGCCCTGCAGTAGTTAGTTCCGCTATTTTATCTTCCAGGTCACTTATCCGTTCCTCTGCCTCAGTTATTCTGCTATTGATTCCTTCTAGAGAATTTTTAATTTCATTTACTGTGTTATTCCTCATTGTTTGTTTGCTCTTTAGTTCTTCTATGTCCTTGTTAAACGTTTCTTGTATTTTCTCCATTCTATTTCCCAGATTTTTGTTCATCTTTACTATCATTATTCTGAATTCTCTTTCAGGTAGACAGCCTATTTCCTCTTAATTTTTTAGGTCTGCTGGGTTTTTACCTTGCTCCTTCATCTGCTGTGTGTTTCTCTGTCCTCTCAGAGAAAGGGTCTCCTTTTTGCAGGCTGCTGGTTCATAGTTCCTGTTGTTTTTCGTGTCTGTCCCCAGTGGGTAAGGTTGGTTCAGTGCGTTGTGTAGCCTTCCTGGTGGAGGGGACTAGTGCCTGTGTACTAGTGGGTGAGGCTTGATCTTGTCTTTCTGGTGGGCAGGTCCACGTCTGGTGGTGTGGTTTGGGGTGTCTGTGATCTTATTATGCTTTTAGGCAGCCTCTCTCCTAATGGGTGGGGTTCTGTTCCTGTCTTGCTAGCTGTTTGGCATAGGGTATCCCGCACTGTAGGTTGCTGGTCGTTGAGTGGAGCTGGGTCTTAGCATTGAGATGGAGATCTCTGGGAGAGCTCTCACCGATTGATATTATGTGAGGCCAGGAGGTCTCTGGTGGTCCAATGTCCATAACTTGGCTCTCCCACCTCAGAGGCACAGCCCTGATGCCTGGCTGGAGCACCAAGAGCCTGTCATCCACACAGCTCAGAATAAAAGGGAGAAAAGAAAGAAAGAAAGAGAGAGAGAGAGAAAAGATAAAATAAAATAAATAGTTATTAAAATAAAAAATAATTAT
The DNA here is from genome assembly GCF_003676395.1 of Aethalodelphis obliquidens. NCBI lineage: Eukaryota > Metazoa > Chordata > Mammalia > Artiodactyla > Delphinidae > Aethalodelphis > Aethalodelphis obliquidens. The sequence continues at coordinate 1,300,722 of NW_020837968.1, forward strand.
TTAAAAAAGTTACTTAAAAGTAATAAAGAAAAGAAAGAAGAGAGCAACCAATGCAAAAAACAAATCCACCATTGGTAACAAGCGCTAAAAACTATACTAAAAAACAAACAAACAAACAAAAAAAGGACAGACAGAACCCTAGGACAAATGGTAAAAGCAAAACTATACAGAGAACATCTCACACAGAAGCATAACATACCCAGTCAGAAAAAGAGAAAAAAGGGAAAAAATATATATACATATCATTGCTCCCAAAGTCCACCTCCTCAATTTGGGATGATTCGTTGTATATTCAGGTATTCCACAGATGCAGAGTACATCAAGTTGATTGTGGAGATTTAATCCACTGCTCCTGAGGCTGCTAGGAGAGATTTCCCTTTCTCTTATTTGTTCACACAGCTCCTGGGGTTCAGCTTTGGATTTGGCCCCGCCTCTGCATGTAGGTCGCCTGAGGGCATCTTTTGTTCACTCAGACAGGATGGCGTTAAAGAAGCCACTGATTCGGGGGCTCTGGCTCACTCAGGCCGGGGGGTGGGAGGGGCACGGAGTGTGGGGCGAGCCTGCGGTGGCAGAGGCCAGCGTGACGTTGCAGCAGCCTGAGGCGTGCCGTGCGTTCTCCCGGGGAAGTTGTCCCTGGATCCTGGGACCCGGCGGTGGCGGGCTGCACAGGCTCCCAGGAGAGGAGGTGTGGATTATGACCTGTGCTCACACACAGGCTTCTTGGAGGTCTCTTGCCTCTTCGGCAGCTCCAGACCTTTTCCCAGAATCCCTCCCAGCCAGCTGTGGCGCACTAGCCCCTTCAGGTTGTGTTCACGCAGTGATGCCTCTCTTCCTTGCAATGTGATAATAACAATTTCAATAACTATCAGTATTCTCTTCACAGGGTAATATTACAAACAGATAAAGAAGATAACATTTTAATGAAAGACGTGATTTACAGAATTACAGTATATGCTTTCATTTTGTAAAAAAGACAGTTGGCCAGCAATTTTGTTCTTATCTACCAAAAGGTTTAGACACCTGCCATATTTTAGGGGATGCTAGTTTTACAAGCTCATTTATTTCCGTGTTATCACGTGATGTTGACCCCGCCACTGACTTACTGAAGCACCGTGGTTCTGGGGACCATCCTGCTGCCGTACACGTGGTCTGGGTCTCTTGTTTCCCAGTTTCAGTTGTATAACCAGCCAAGCAGGAAAATGACAGATTTTGGTTTATGCTCATTGGAAAGTAATAACTTTCAAAAGTATAGTAATATTGGGCAATCCTTCCATTTTCCACACTTGGAAGACCACAGGGTTTCTCTGAAATGAGAAAATATCAAGCTGAACACTGAAAAATATATTTAAAACCATACAATTTGTGATGAAGTGACAATAGGTTTTTAAATTCAAAGTGTTTGCAGACACTGTACCCAGTACTTATTTTTATTACTTAACATTTTAGGGTATTTTTTGCCAATCCTCTTCAATCAGGAAGTAATCTGCTAGCAACCACAACACCCAAGAGTCAGAATAAATCTGGGCAGGTCAGTTCCTCAGAGAAGCCCTTCCTAACTTTGTCAAACAGTACGTTCTAATAGAAACACAAGCCATATATGTATATTTAAATTTCTAGCAGGCACATTAATAAAAGGAACAGTTGAAGTTAATTTTAATAACAGATTTTATTTAACCCAATATACTAAAAGCATATTATTTTTTTCCTACTAAGTCTGAACTCCAGTGTCTATTTACACTCACGGCACACCCCAATATGGACTAGTGTCATTTCAAAAGCCACATGCGATTACTGGCCACTGTATTATTGGATGGGAAAGTTCTAGAATAGATGAGGTTCTCCTTAAGATACGCAGTTACAAGTTTTCATATGAATGGCTTTTGTCTTGTTTTTTAAGAAAAAGACAGACAACCAACTGAAAAAATAAAAGACTTGAGTGAGAACCTTACATTAAACGGTGAGAGGTCTAGCAAAGAGGACTCAGCTTTATCAGTCACCAGGGAAAGGCAAATTTAAATCACTGTGAGATAGAACCATACATCCAGAGGAATGACTGACCTGGAAGAGACTGACTACCCCAGTGGTTGGGGCGGACATGGAGAAAAGGGAGCTCAAGACCACTGCAAGTAAGAGTGTAAACAGGTACGACCTCTCCTGAGAAAACAGTACGACAGAATATGTACAAACCACGTTGAAAGCACATCTCTGTGCACCCACATGTGTAAGAGAGTGTTCCTGGCAAGTCTCTGCATGTGGTACCAACTGGAAGCAACCAAGTGGCCACTGACAGCAGAAAAGACAAACGCATGCCAGACTATCCACACAAGGGATATTACACAGCAACACGAGTGTTGATGCTCATGGTGAATCTCACAGACCTATGATTGTCTCCGCCGCGCCACCTAATTTCCTACTGAGTCCCCTCCTTTTTCTTTCTGCCAACCTCACCACCTCCCACCTTCCCCACTTGTGCCACTCCTGGAAGAAGGAGCCCCTCCTCCCCTAGGCTTCAACCCCCCACCCCTCCCCCACTCATTCAACCAAGCCCCCAGCCACTCCGCCTGGGCCCTTGTCACCTCACTGGAGAGCTCAGTCATGGACCTGCTCCAGGTCCAATGCCCATCTCTCATCAGATATGCAGGCTGCCTGTGGGTACACTTGCCTGGAACCCCTCCATCAGGTGCCAGCTGGGTTCTTACCCCTCAGGAGGACCAGTCCGTTCTGGAAGTTGCCACGGCTGTCAGGCAGAGAGAGCCAGGAGAAATGTAGTAAAACGGGAAGTGAAGAACTGGCCCCACTGCAACAAAAGGTTGAAGGCAGGGATCGCTGCCGGTGGTAGAATGTGAGGATGGATGGTTGTTCTCAGGTTCTCAGACTGCATGGTGGGAGGTGCTGTTGCAGACACATCAAGTGACCCTACACCCAGACTTGAGGTCCTAGGGTGGTTGGCGCTTTATCTTCTCAAGAGTATCGTGTGGTGGCAGCTCAGAGGATGAGCCCAGCATCCGCCTCCTGTCCCATCAGACCTCCGACCATCAGGGTGAGGGGCGAGGGTCAACCAGGAACTCAGCAGAGATGGCCGAGAAAAATCAGGCCCAGGCGTTCTGCCCTCAATCCCAACAGGCACTGATGAAACACAGACCTTTACCCAAAGCGGTGGTTGTAGCCAATGGCAGCCTGGCGCCCGCGGGTCCTGACCCAAGCCACTACCCCTGGGCTCAGAGATCCTGGTGGCATCAAGCTCGGACATGCAGGCCAGAGGCGCCTTCCCAGAGCAGAGGCCACCGTCATCACAGGCACCACCCCCTCCCACCTGCCTTCCCGTCTTCTGAAAGGTGCCACCACCCAGCTGCCATGGGTGAGATGCCGTGGGGACGACGGAACGCGTGGAGGACCTGAGACCCGTGGGCGGTGCCAGGTGCGCGGGGGCGGAAGGTTGACTCGTGGACATTCAGGAGAGCCAGTGCCTGGATGGTCGTGCTGCGCTCCTGCTTGGTGAGCACCCAGGTGCCCTGAGCATCCTTTCTTCGCACGAGGCCGGGTGTGTCCTCCGGCAGTGCTGGGCGGACTGCACCGCTCTTGCCTCGGCTCCGCCAGCGGCCACAGGTGGGGGCCGTCTGCATCTCCATCAGTTTGCAGAGCTTGAATGGTAACTCGGTTTCTCAGGCCACCTGCCAACCCGAGAAAGGCCAGAGGACAGTCTTGGGGTCCAGAGAGCAGTGTGACCGTGAGGAGAAGAGCCTGCCCGGAGCTTCCAAAGACACAGCGCGCGAGGCGAGGAGGCCAGGCTGCGCGCTCGGGTCCCTGGCTCATCGCGCAGGAGGTCAAGCCAGGCAGCCGAGGGCATCCGTGCAGAGAAAGGAACCTCTCCCACCAGGACTGGGCTTCACCCAGAGCCGGCCTCGCCAGGAGCCGTCAGAAAAGGTGCACACACCCCGCTGTGAGACCCGGAGAGGGAGGCCTGCAGGCAGCCTCCGAGGCTGGTCCCTTGCTCCTGATCCCAGGGCCTCCCGTCTGGACAGCCCAGGGGGCCGTGATGGGAGAAGCAGGCCTGGGCCAGGAAGGATGGGTGCTCGCAGAGTGAGAAACGGTCTACACCGCAGGACCTCCCTGTTCTTTCGTCTCCAGCCCTCGCTCCCACAAGGGGAGAGTCAGGCTTTGGGAGCAAGTGGCAGAGGTCAGAGGGAAAGAGCCAAAGATGACGGCCCTCAGCCGCAGGAGCAGTTCCGATGTCTGAAGGACTTTTTCTTTTTGTGGTGGGAAGGCAGGAGGCCCCCTGGATATAAGAGGGTCCCCCCAGATTCTTCTTTTGGGTGCTTGTCGCTTTGATGTGTGGTTCTGTCCCAGGGTCTATGGCTGGGTTGGGGGCAGTTCACCCCCATCCACCAGCCTCTGCTTGATCCTCTGCTTCAGCAGTTCTCACGCCCCTTCACCAGGCCTCCCACCAAATAACTAACGTTATTTGCCTTTGGATGGCTTCTGGAGAGGGTGGGGCTGGCAGCAGCCTGGGCTTCACATGCCCTCCTTGGACCTGAGGCAAGGACCAGAACTGAGGCCAAACCCAAAGAACTCTACAGTCTGGGACCATGTCAGTCCATTCAGGGGAGAGTGCCACCTCCGGAGATGCATGTTGGGAGGCCCAGACCCTGGCTCTCATCTTCGGCAATGCTGTTGCCGCATGATCGGCAGAGCTTTCATCCTCTGCAGATGGTCCTCTCCTGCTTCCCCTGTGGTGAGGATGGGAGGAGAGTGCCACAGGGGAGAGGAGGATGGGAGGAGGGTGCCACGGGGGAGAG